>NC_068361.1:14190681-14278181 GCF_020536995.1 Dreissena polymorpha
GTCCAACATACGACGTCACCTGCCGAATATTACACAGGATAAAGGACCACCATACGACGTTAGATGCCGAATATTACACTGGATAAATGGCCACCATACGACGTTCCATGCCGAATATTACAATGGGTAAAGGACCACCATACGACCTTATATGCTTTAATATTACTACACCTCTGGGACATATCAGTTTTGATAATTTCAAATTTACACTTTTTAGGAAAGGCACTGCAAGAAACACGACACCAACGACGGACATCTACCCAATCGAATAGCTACCCATTACGTGCATTGATTCCGCATTTAAATAGTATATTCAATGTTTGTTTTACCATATTGAGATATGACATGCATTTGTAATTTTATACACAAACAGCTTAATTACAATTAGACTTAACCATCATAAATATCCTTTTTACTAAACACCACACAAAAACGATGACGATATTATTTGAACAACTACATTTAATGTCCACAAAAAGCAAATTTCTAATTTGAAGTGCTTGTCGTAAAGATAACATCGTAAAAGATTACATTTTGTAAGAAACTAGTTTTGTGCATTTGAACGATTGAATTGAATTTAAAAATATTTTAATTTACCTTTGTTTATGTCTAAATATAAGCTATATCAAACGTAATTACTTCTGTGTATGATATTCTTCCTATATATTGTGATAAAAAGCTAGGTAAAACGTTGCTAGATAAGAAATCATTGACGCATTTAAAAACACATTAACCTCTAGTTAGTATTAAATGTTATTTCTTTTTTCACTGTGAGACGACTAAGCGTGGATTTTCATTATGCCCATGCCTCTTTATCCTGATTTAACGTGTTAAGATTTGCCTGCTTGCAAATCGGAACTGCCGACTGCCTTGAAACTTGACACTTTGCAATTATTTGTCGCTACCTTTGCGAATAACAGTTGGATGGATAAACTCAATAACCACAAGAAATATATCCTATAACAATACAATATGTTCAGCCAATCTATCATAAAGCAATAGAATGCGTTCAACAGAAAAAGGCTCACAGTGTAAAGTGTCGAATTGACGTTTCCGACACAATATAAAGAAGTGAAACTCCAAATGCTGGAGCAGTATTGAATTCTTATTATAAACACTTAGTTGGCCCTTTATTTGAGGCAAGTGACCAATTGCCCAAACAGTACAAACCAGAACAAAACAGCACAATACTAAACAATATAAACACATATAAGAATAAAGCTGGGGTCACCGCCTTGGAACGGTCAATACAAAGCATTGGGGGTTTAAACCGGTTTTAGAGCGCTCAACCTCACACTTGGCCCAGCAATATTCATGATACCTTTAAGTTTAAATAAAATGTTTAACTATGGCAAGCGAAATGCACATTAATTCCTTAAACCACGGTTTAACAGTTAACTATATAGTTAAGTGACTTTGAACCCGGGTTCAAAGTGCCGTTTGCACAATAAATCCTTAAACCCGAGTTCAAGAGTTTGAACTGCAGTTCAAAGTCTCTTAACTCTATAGTTAAGAGAGGACCAATGAAATCGCGGCATTTACCTTCTATATATAGCTAATTGTGGTTTAAGCTCCGCTGATTGGTTGTCTCTGAATTATGTAGATAAGAGATTTGTATCTATTTTTAGACACACTTTGAACTGCGGTTCAAACTCTTGAACTCGGGTTTAAGGATTTAATGTGCAAACGGCACTTTGAACCCGGGTTCAAAGTATCTTAACTATACAGTTAACTGTTAAACCGTGGTTTAAGGATTTAATGTGCATTTCGCTTGCCATACGCATAGTTTAACCTCATATCATTGTAACTCAAATTAAACAATAATAAAAGGGAATTAAAACGCATTCACTGTAATTACCAATGGTAGGAAAGATATCAGAGCAACATAGTTATAACATTTTGAGGAAACGACGAAATAAAACTACGAACAAGTGTCAACTACATTCCTTCTTTACAGAAAAAGATTTAAAAATATTGCGTCATAAAGTTAATATTTCAGATCATCGTCGTGCAAATACAGGAAGAAGCAGCAATAATGGGTGTAAAAGATCCATATTACATAGCTTGGTTGTTTATGTGACTGCTAAAAAATTAATCAAAAAAGAAACGTCTGTCGTGAAGATTGATTATAAGTACCCACACAATAGTTTGTTGCTTGTTTTTAGAATGTACGACTGTATTTTATAATACCACCAGGCTTTGTAATAATTCAAGTCTATTAATTCAATGTGTACTACAAATTATCGCAGTAAGCACAGCCAACCACCTTCCCAACCAATACAAGTTAATAAATGCGTTCTCTAACTTAAACATCGTCATCATGTCCATGCTCATTAAGAAGCCTTAATTCGTTCAACTCAATGACCTTACTTATTCTGAAATGTTTTATGCAGTTTATATGAAGTGCGTGCCTGTAATATTGAACTGGTGTTAACTTGAAACTTGCAATTATCTGCCAAAGAGGCGGTATATTGCTTGAAAGCCAATACACAATGACCATAACTATACAATGATGGCATGCGCTTCTTTAATTGTGTAATGTTATACTATTTATAAGTGTTCAGAGAAACAAACATTACAAGTCAACAGCACAAAAATGCAATTCTTTGACAAAACTAAATGTTATTGTTTATAATACTTTATCGACCATTGTTTTATTTTATTAGTTGCATGTTTGTTTAAATATTTTTAAAACGAGAAATTTCAGGCAAAGTACGCGTAAAATTACAATATAAACAAACCATTTAAATTACCAATTTATCATCTTGACAAAATAGATTTGCACAACAATATTTTAAAAGCGCTGCATGCCAGGCGTTGCCATGAAGATTTTTCCATCCTACACAGGCATGAGGAAATACGTGTTTTCGTTGTCAGAAAATGAACTCGGAGGTCGAGACACTCTTGTAAGTGTTACGTTAACGGACAAAGTAAGTATAGTATAATTTACACAAAGTATTACTTACTATTTAAATCCGTAATACAACTTTGAGATAGTCAAATCAATATATAAGTTATATATACATGTTTACATGTATACATGTTTACATGTTTACAATATATACATGTTTATTTATTTCTCAAATATTGGATTTGTTCCGAGCTGTTTCAATACTATCGTTTGGGGATCAAATAAAATATGCTTAACATTTAAGCAAGCTCTGCCTCCTATTAGTATTTACTGCTGGCAGGTTTAATGTCCTTTTGTGTGTTGGTATCTGCACGCAATCTATAGACAACATAAAATACAATACATACACGAGACAATGTGCGTGTCGTCTCAGTTTCGAACAATGCAAATACAGGACCGAAACTGTTTTGTGAATTATAGTTTAAGAACGTCATATACACCTTGTTTGCGATAGATCATCATCATCATCATTATCATCGTCATTATCATTATCAATTATCATCAAGATCATCATCGAAATCTTTATATCATGATCATGTTCTTCATCAAAAAGATATATTAATAATCATCATACTAACAATTTATCGACAATCAACATGCATTTGCAAAATGCTTGCTGTGATTCGTGTAAACATACAAAAATGATGACTTATAGTATGGTTTCAATTGTATAGGTTCATCTAATCTTTAACAAGGTAAATCATAACCTAGTAACCTAACCTATATATAACGATGATGTTCACGAAATACCTAATCGAGTTAGAATTTTCGTCAAATTCCTGTTTCATTTCACAAAATGCCTGATTTCTTTAAGAATTTCATGAAACGACTAAAACATGCCTTTAGACATTTCAAGAAATTATTAATCGAATGCAGCGTTATATACAATCGTTAACTGCTTAATAAAATGAATGCAACTTCGATTCAAATATTAATTCATTCAGTAAATGTTATATGTTGCGGCACTTACATAATAGTGTACTTACATAAATACGATGAACAGGAATAATCAACCAAATCGCCCGAATTATGATAACTACTCTTAAACAACCTCCACCCTCGTTTGTCACTCATCAAATGCGCAATGTGCGCCGAACCAAGCGACAATACCACGTGATAAGTTACTAATCAGAGAGGCTTTACTCAAGTTTGAAACGTATCGGGTTACTGCTGTGGGTTACTGCGTAAATGAATGGGCATTGCATAGAAGCTTCAGTGAACAATACAATAATCGTCTCACTTTTTGTAAATAGGATACAATTGTTGAAGGTGAACGCTTTATGTAATTTTGGTTGTTATTGCAAGTATTTTAGTTATCAAAGACATAAAGCCAGTGATTGAAAATTACTGAAAAGATCATTTGAGAGTTATAACTTCCGAAATGATTTTATGCGTTTACACTGCACGCACATTCTCGAAATCGAACATTATCATACTATTTAACACACATTTGTTTTTAAAGGGATACTTCATATAAATTGACTATTTGATCAACCCAAACAAATGATTATTCAAATCGTTTCGATCGCTGCCTGATGCGTTAACTTTGTGAAACTGTATTTGTACAAATACATATGATCTAAAGGTACTTGTAAAAATGTGTAATGATAGACGTCTTTTTTAATTTGACTATAACTGAAAACTTATCCGTTTGGTGTTTTGCTGG
Source organism: Dreissena polymorpha (assembly GCF_020536995.1). NCBI lineage: Eukaryota > Metazoa > Mollusca > Bivalvia > Myida > Dreissenidae > Dreissena > Dreissena polymorpha. The sequence goes on from NC_068361.1 coordinate 14,195,259, forward strand.
ATCCATATGCCAAAATGTAATTGCGACGTGTGGTCAGATAAACCAGACCTGCTAGGTGACATTGTATAATGGAAAAAAAATGTTATTAAAGCTAACATTCGTTACGGAATGCTTTGATTCTTGATAGAAACTGTACATTGCAATGCCATTATACATAGGTATACATAATTGCTTTCTTTTAAGGGGTTATAAAATATTCATCATTTAAAGGTATAACAACAGCTGGTCTACAAATAAAACAGAACAAACCATGATTTATTGAAACGGTAACCTGGTATTCGCTTACTATGGTGCATTATGTACGAATTTATATTTCGGGTAAAATGTTATGTATGTTGTATTGTTATTGCTTGTTTAATGATACTGCATCAAACCGTGAATCAAATTGAACACAATTTCTAAGAAGCGTTACTAAAATATTATTTATTTGTGCTCATTCCAAATTTTGACGAATTCTGTAACGCTATTATGACACAGTAAAATGTTTTATTTAAACGTGCTTTTACGCGGATAAACTTTCAATAAACCTTACAGACCTAAACGTTGAATACTTGAACATCCTTTAACAAAAGTGAAAGTAAGCTGCTATAGCACTATGAACATCTCGAAACTTATAGCATCTTAATGTTTACTTTATAAAATATCGAATGCCATAATTGTAAGAAACAACCTGATGTATGCATGCAATACGTATACGTCTGTTCACGTATTTATAAGACGTCAAACTTGGTCGGTTGGTTGGTTGTGTGTTTGAACTGTTGATAAAATAACCGATAAAAAAGTGCGTTGCAACATGTTGTCTGTGTTCTTAGTATCTGCAATTTACATCAGATGCACACATGCTCATATAAATGAGATAAAAAAAATCATGGTACGAAAGAAAGTTTAAATTAGATCACACACATAAAATATTGTTATTGCATAATGGCCGCTGTTGTGAATAGGTTGAGTCATGTCTTAAGACCTGTTCACTGCTTTAACTGAACGGTTACTTAAATATTAAGTACATGTAACGATATTGCACAAACGATGTATCGGTTACCGTGTTTCTTAAAAAGGAAGAAGGAAAATATCAAGTATTATTTGTCATGGCTTGCATACGTGACTGAAATCTTTAAACCAGATAACGTATCCCAGTTTGGCATTGAGCCAAACTCAGCATTGTTCGACGAAGCTGTTTAAGCGTGCACATAATAATAATAACAAGTTCTCAATACTTCAAAGTATATACTATGGTCGTGCTTTTAATAGTTCTTTTTATTTGAGTCGTGAATGCATCAAATCAAATAGCAATAATATGATTATTTGTAAATGAACTACTCAGGTTAATAATACTTAGAATTAATCGGCATTGTTAACAGTTTGATACAATGACAATTTTCAAAATCATTTCTCCCAGATAGGGAGAAGAATGTTAACATCTAATTCAAAGAAGCGAAAGACAACTTATACTTAAAGAATTGTTGAAATTATTGGCCAGCTTAAGTAAAATCAACATTACAGATCGCTAAAATAAAACATCATTTGTAACACTTTTCCTTGATAATTAAAACAAATACGAACAAAACATTAAAAATAAACCGTTATCTTCTAGAGCCTGGATGGTTACATAGTGAATATTATTATTCAATGCTAATACAAACATTTTAAAGAAAAAATACATCAAAATGTACAGTAGCCATATCGGAAATGAATACTAAACCAACCAGGATACATATTCCAGCCCAAATTTGTAGGCAGTTGTCGACATGTAGGTAAAGGCAATATGTGAATGTCGCCCACCACATATTTATTTACACCGAGCTTATCAAAATATCGCTTAATTGTTAATGTCACTGCTTTTGAGGATGTCAATGTAATGGTACTACACTTTCTCTTTAGGGCGTTTCTGACCTGGTGCTTACGATGTAACGAGAAATTCTTCTTAAGGGTGTTTATGAATTGGTGCTTACAATGGCTCTTGATTATTTCACATAACATTGGTTTTGACACTTCCTCTGAATGATGTTACTACATTGGTTTGACACTGCCTCGTGAGCATGTCACTGCATAAGTGCTTAAATTTTTCGTTATGATTTCACATCATTGGTACTAACACTTCCTTTTGAAGATGTTGCACCAGGGTACATACATAGATTTTGATGCAGCTACTTCATTTGTACTGAAGCTGTCTTTTCACAATGTCTCTAGATTGGTACGGAGCGTCGTGAGGATGCCATTGCATTGTTTTTGACACTGTGTGATTACGATGTCACTATATTGATACACTGCATAATGTATTGTAGATGTCACTGCAGTGTAGCTGCCATTGCCTTCTTAGATTAATACTGCATAGGTATTGGCATTGCGTTCTTCGTATTTCATTGCAATTGTATCGAGATTCTTTCTTGGTGATGTTACTTTATTGGTAAGGTCAGTTTGCCTTCAGAATGTTATAATATTTCTACTAACACCGTTATTTGGGGATAATGATACATTTGTAGTGTCAATGCCACTTGATGATGTCATTATTCTGGTACATTCATTGTATCATTATAATTACAATGCATTGGGGTCGAAACTGCTTCTTGGTGATTCCACTGCATCTAAATTTACACTGTCTTTTGAATATGCCACAGCACCGATAATTTCAAAGCGTTCGCACTGACACTTCGTCTTAAGGATGTAATTGCAAGTATGCACACACTGATACTGAATATGTATTATTGTGATATCTCTGTGATTGGTAATATTCAATCAATATTCGTATTGGTAATGTCACTTGATGCATTTGCATTAATACCCCCTCAGTATTTACATTTGTAATGACCGTGTATCGTTAAGATGCCCTTGAATTGGTACTGAAACTGTTTCATGATGATATCCCTTCATTGCAACAGCCTCTAAACTCAATTGGAATTGACACTGCAGCAGTGTAATTTTTCACTGCTAATTTGTGCTAAGGCGGACTCGCTTTAAAGTTTTTATTCACATAATGTTATGATCATTTTAAGAGGTCATCTTGTAATATGTATAATTGGTTATTACAAAAGGAGTTTCATATATCTTTCGACCGTAATGTTGAAAGGCTCATGTTGAAAATATCACAGGAGGCCGAGTTTAAAACTCCGAACTCTGAACAGCATAAATTAGCATAAGCATACAGTGTCACAGTCGTATTATATAAATACGTTAAGTTTCGTTCTATTTACTTATTTCAGACTTTGCAAGACTAAAACAAATGAAATACAACACATAAATCGGTTATCATAATATTGTTTAAGCTATATAACAATTCAGTCCCTAAACGCGCTTTCAGTAAATAGTATTTTTTCTTATTTCACCAAACACGCATGTACTCATGCTTTATCAGTTTGTATTAACGCATTGTAATCGGGTAAATAACATATGGTAGTAAAACAGTGGATTGCTAAACGTATATAACCTCAAAATAGAGTATAATTAAATATTCAACTTCAATGTATTAACATTCAGACTGCTTCGTTTCATATTCATACCTGTCAACCAAATACCAAAACGGCTGACCTTGTGAAAATGAGTAACTTGATATAATGCCACATCATAAATATGACAGGGCATTTTTGTGATCGTACAATGTAATAAGAGAAGGGATTTAATTCTTACAGTTATAAAGCGTGTCAAGGATAAAGAAGTTATAGGTGTATGCAATCGCGTACAGCTTCTGCGAAGTAGCAAAGGTTTGATATTAGAAGTACTTCAACATTGGCAGTTCCCTTAAAACTACAAACGAGTGTATATATGTAAGCAAGTTATAAGTGTGAACATATATCTTTCTCATATTACCGAACTTTGCCAATCTCAATAGTTGGATATGTGCCACACTTTATTAAATATACCACATATGTTCAAAACAAATTCGGGGAGCATATTGATTATAAGCTTTTATTTAAGGATTTTCTGACAAATCTTGTTGAACCAAGGCCCAGCTAATCATACTTAGTGATCACTACATATGCTTTTTACCTATATACCCACATAATCGAAATCAAATTAATCCACCAAATTAATTCATCGTGATAATATGGTTAAAATGTTTCGATCTGGGGATTTCCGTACGTTTTGAAAACATTCATAACTTCGAGTGCAGAGCCGGCGCTGCTTAAGTTTAATCCATACATGTGTATAACGTTCCTATTTTGTTTTTGATGTAAAAAAAGAAAGATATTTTGTTATCGGTTATCATTCATTCTAAATTAATAATTAGTTGTGCAGTACAGCCTATGTAGGAAGTTTAAAAATCGTTATCAAAATCTGGTAATTCATATAACGGACGTTATTACAATTTATGTAGTTAATAATCGCAGCTATTTAAATAGGATTATGACGTACTATTAACATTATATTGTTACGAAAAGCTAGTTGTCACACGGTACTAGATCGTCGCAAAAATATACGTTACTTTGTTGTTGTTAGTACTTGTGCTTGATGAATAGCCGAGGCGACATAAAGGATGACACTGAAATGCTGATTTCTTTATAAAATTACCACGCATCAATAGGGGATAACATGTCGTTAAAGGAATAAGTATGAACACAATATTTAAAGCAATACAAATATGTTGGCTTGCGTTTTAATTTTGTGAACTAGTTTTCTCAGTAAAGTGAGCAAATAACGTAATTTGGAATATATTGTAGTAATGAATAAAAATAAATATATTGAAGAAGTTACTCGTCAATTAAACGATGAACATTTCTACAAAAAAAGTGAACAACAACCAACACCAGACAGCGAACGCAAATATCCAAAAAGTGTTTTGAAGAAAAAAAGAACAACAACCCCGGTATAAGTAAACAGTTTGACTTATTTCCAACTAATATCCGTATGCCCATCGTGTCTGCATGCAGTTCCAACACGGAAAATATTTCTAAATACTTTGACTTTGTCTTAAATCCAGCAATGCAGCATTTATCATCGTATGTTAAAGATATAACAGACTTTATTAACAAGATAAAATATATTAAATTGAAAAAAGATTGCTACTTTGTAACCTTAGATGTATCTTCTTTATACACTAACATCCCCACTGTTTTGATTTCAATAATGATACTTATTTACAAACTATGGGTACTGCTATGAAAAGTCCTATGGCACCGTATTATGCTTCCGATTTGTATGGGTAAATTTGAGGAAGATTTTCTTAGCAATACCTCTACTAAACCCTATATTTGGCTTAGATTTTTGGATGACATTTTTATGATATGGGATGGCTCTTTAGAAGATTAAAAAACTTTTATTAATACTTTAAATAACTTCCATTCCAACATAACAGTTACCTTCTCAACAGTGTGTATCTTTCCTTGGTGTGTCTATATCAAAAAATGAACTGGACACAGTGGTTACAAATATTTTTTGTAAACCCACTAAAATGCATTTATTCTTAGATTTTACGTAATCTCATCCCATGCCCTGTAAGCGGAGTATTTCATACAGTCAGGCAAAGCGCTATAGACGTATAATTTTTGATGATGATGTATTCAATCAGTACTTATCTAGTTTATTTAAGTATTCTAAAAGTAGAAATTATCCAACAAATGTTATTGAAAATGTATTTTCTCAAGTGAAAAATATGATACAGGAAAGTGCATTATGTGTTACTAAGAGAAACACTGATGATTCAATAATATCATTTACTGTATGTTTTAACACATCACTTCCTAATAGTGCTAACATTTTACCCAGATACTGGGATTTGTTCAGATTATCAAACAAGGAAAGTGTTAAGTCTTTACATTCATTTAAACTTATTTTGGTCTATAAAAGACATAACAATATACGTAACGGCCTTGTAAGATGTTCAGTGTCTTATAACTGATATTCATTTATCGGGTCAATGTAACCGACCAAGATGTACACATTGCAATAATATAAACATATGTTCAAGTTTCAATAGTAGTGTTACTGGTTTACCGTATGATTCACGCTATGATGTTGATTGTACTTCGCGCAATGTTATATATATATATATATATATATATATATATATATTATTTAATGTAAACATTGTAATAAACAATAGTCTACGTCTTACAAACTATTTTTCCCACAGAATGAATAGCCAAATAGTTGATATCAGAAATTGTTCAATAAATTCTATTTCATATGTTGCTTCACATTTTGGATCCACTGACAATGATTGCCCTTTGTCAGATTTTTCCTGATGTTGTTCAAAACAATCTAGACCGTTTATGCAAAGAGACATATTGGATACATACATAAAAAACTATGATTCCTAACGGTCTAAATAATAAACTGCTTTTTGACATATGGAACATAAACATAATTTTCATATACATTTGACGTTTGTCTATTACTATATTTTTTATAAATTATATTATTATGTATTATGTAATATTATGTACTATATATATTTTTCCGCCAAACGACGTTACGTTATTGTATTACGTTGACGTCACTTCCTTTGTATTTGTTTATATTGATGTACTACTGTTGAAGGCTATGGCCGAAACATGTTTAGTACCTAAGACATTTTAATAAACAGTGACGTGTTTGTACGATATATTTAATTTTATTATTTGAATATGTATTTCCTCATTCCACACGGTTATACCCCGAATTCAAACAAATATCAAATTCAAAAAAATGGGGAATTGTAGACCAGAAGCAAGAACAGAAAATAACACACTTTAAGTGTATGTGTGCAAATAAATAAGATGTTGCTTTGAAATAAAAACATGAAAAACATCTACATAAATCCTTTCGCTAAATGAAAAACCAATTTCAAAAGCCTTATGTAATATTCCAATATGAGTTAAGTATATTTGTATGCAGCCAGTGCCCTTTTAACATATTACACAAAAGCGGCGCACATTTAATGCATTGCATATACGTTAAATTCCCGTAGAAGCGTATCTAAAACGATTCGTGTCGCTCGTGATTTACAGTCGTGATATTGCTGGACCTGAGTGTCAATCAGTCTACTTTATTGATGTAAACTATTTTTTTAATTGTTTAGTGTCTTACCTTAATTTCTAGCTCCATTATTCACTGTTCTCCTCATAAATTGTTTTCCAGTCTAGCCTGGCCATATAACAATTGTTGCTGACCAATTAAATACTTAATGTCCAGCCAATATAACTCCATTATGCAGACTAGAATCATTTTGGTTTGTTTATTCCATTGCTTTAAATTGCTTGTATTTACCTCCTGTTTGCAAGGCAGACATTTGTTTCTTTAGGCATTACTTGCTTCGTCAGTCAATTAAAAAAGAACCTACGTATATCAATTTAAAATGCTACTTTTCATATTTTGGCAAATGTTACCACACAAAACGGGCGTAATTCAAATATTTTTCCATTAAAAGCTTTAAGTTGTTATGGATAAATTGGCAGCCATCTTGATGTTTACTGTATCCGATTCTCGTTGCCAGTTTACAGTCGTCTAAGTCTACAAGCTACATAGCATTCATAATTGCTTTTAAGTATTTCTTAAGAAATGTTTGCTAATTGTAATGGGAGAAAAAAACTCTTTTGAGGTGTTTATATTTTTTAATTGTCTAAATTTTCTATTGGTGTTAGTTATAATTGTATTGTATTGTAGAACTTGTATGTTTTGGCAACCCTTCTGAGCACCTGTTACGGCACAGTGCTTTCTGCGTCCGACGCACTGTGGCAGGCGCACTGTGTCGTGTGTCGGGCGCACTGTGACGTACGCCCGGCGAAAGGCGCAGTGTGCCATCCATAGTTGTATATATAGCCGAGATTTTATCAATATAACGAATTTGATGACAAACTTCAAAACATGATATAAAAAGTGGAAAGGCCCCTTCAAAAGTAAAACAATGCGATACAATATAAAATTTCCAGATATAACCAATATCACAACAAGTCTTTGTTTTTTTTTCTATGCAGTCGCTAATAAAAAACTTATATTTTAATACAAAAGCCAGATTAATGACAACTTGATGTAACATTATTTAGCATCAGTATAAAGCCATTGCGTGATTTTGACTGGCCGTGTGTCATTTGAAAGCCATATTTTTTCGTTCCGTCACAAAACTGCTTACACAATAACACAACTTTTCAATACAATGATTGTTCAGCATGCCCTAACCAAAGCCGGGAAATCAAACCTGCGCCCATTATGAGCAACAAGATTGGCTCCAGGAAACTTTACAAGCCACGGCATAAAATCAAGTAGAGACGTTTTAATTGAGACACTATCAACACTTCCCCATTTATACACATGTTGGCATGAAAGTCGATAGATATGCCAATCACTTTCTAAGCTTCGGAAGAAATTGGCACTGTTGGCTTCGCATATGTAAAGGTCTTAAAACCCGTCTTCAAACGCACGGCAGTAATCTGAGTAATATAACGCATTACTGTACCTCGAACCGAAAACCAAATTTAAGTTCGCACAATGCTTATTTGATGAATTCAAAAAATCCCCCTCTAAGTTTCATCCTGACGCCTGAAAGGATCGCTGGCTATGAGAAAATCTATTTTCAGCACAACAAGCACATCACAAATTGACAAGTCATCATTGATCGTATCATTGACAAATTTATCGTTTGTGAAAAGGTGGTGCATTATTGAATATTATGAAACTGTGAAATTCTAAACAATAAAGCCATCTTGAAAATGAGTTTTTTTTATTTTATTCACTTGAACATGATCCAAAAAACAGGTGTGTCTTACTTAGATCAGTTGTTTCAAGGTCGAAGGTCGCTTAGGCCGGCTCTGACTGAATCTTTATAGGATGGAAATTCGCTCTCGAAACTGCTATTTGTGCACATCAGTTGAGATTTTCTGGAGGGCCTCCCCAGCACGAGCCCCCATCTTCTTAGGATTTCTATTCGCAATAAGCTTTATGTTTAGAGTGGTTAAGAAGAGATTAACCTTCACCAGTCCGCAAAAACTGCCTATCATTGCTGAAAAGAGAATTGAAAATAAAATGAACATGCAAACGAAATATGGCCGTAGTTACATCATAATAACAATTTTCTTTCAAAAAATTTCATTTGTACCATCAATAAATTATTAAATAACATTTATTATCAATCAATTGGATTTAACAACACAAATCCAAAACTAATTTTGATAACTGAAAATGATAGGCACCGTAACGTTTCCTTATATATTACACAATAAACAGATATTCACAGGGGTTGGCAATTGTTCTGGATCTGAAATTTGTAAGAAGCCCAAAGATCAATGCCAAGAGTAAAATTATTAAACATTATATGAATGGCAGGTTGAAAAATGTAGACATGCATACCTGTTCCGAGCTTCGTATGTTATTTATGTCAAAGCATTGTATTCCCCTGGTCTTGAGATTGTGCTGCTGTCCATAAGCAACACGATTGACTTCACTACAGTCAGTATTTTCACAAACAACGTACAAATAACCAATGGGGCGCTGTTTAGTTCGCCAACAATGTTATATATTGTCAAAGAAAATGGTCCCAGATTATAAAACAGATAAAACAGAAAACACTGCAGATGTTTTAGCAAAACCTGCAGCTCAATCAACTGTTTCCCCTCCCTCCACCCACTTCTGTTACTTCTTTCATGCCACTTAGTATGTGCGAATAGCTTTTACATGAGTCATTTCCACACTGATATCCATCGCAGAGCTCGGTAAATGAATAATTGTGATCGTTCACAACGTTGTCGATCGGTGTTTTCTTCTTTTTCGATTTTGCAAATCGCCCGCTTTTATCCGCACTTTCATTTTGCTATGGGAATGTCACCACAATTATTTTATGAAACGAATGAATTTAACTTCTATTTCTATTTTAAAGTTATTAAATCTTAAAGAGATGAGCAAATTTAACTCTTAAATAAACAATACAAGTTTATTGCGTGTAGTCAGTATAATTTTCGGACTTTACCGAAGATATCCGCTTATAGTCGAAACGCTTTCCGAATACGGCGATATCGACCGACTATTCCCGATCTCATTTATCAGGTTGGTTGCAAAAGGGTCTTCTTCGACTGTGCGCGGCTGCATTAATTCGAACACAAGGGTAAAGAAGAATGATTAACACTTGAATAACATGGAAAAAAAATGTGTTTGTATCATCTTGGCCCTGTTGTTCTTCCCTCCTGTTACCGCGTATCGAGCGGTTCAGGAAACAAGTAACATGATTTCTTTATTACTGCAAAATATCCAATTATATACGATATACCAACAAAGTATATAATTCCCATTAAATTAGTTTTTTTACAGCGTGTTTAACCAAGCAAAGCCGATTGTTCCATACACATCAACAATAACATTCACGACGCGCGTGGTTACCCTTTATCAAGACGTCACGCCGGACAGGGAGAGCACTCGATTACAATTGGCATTAGGCCAAAAAATAAAAAAAATTGATTCACTGAACACATTTTATGTTAAGTCACCTAAATACTCAAATCAACGAATATTATTCAAAATATTTCGGTAAAGAAATTAAAACCATAAACAATAAGTATTCCTTTTTTTCAATAGTTAAAATTTCTACATTAGATGTGGTATTAGAGGGGGTAATCACGTGACAAACAAGATGGTGACGTCCATGCCGAGGCAAGTATTTTTCGTCGTTTTTTACCCTTTATTACTTGTATTATTATTTTTCATTCCACCCACTTGTTAGCCATATTAAAAAGAAAGTTACTGACTTTTATTTCTAAGTAATATTCGCTCTATATCTCGACTTTACTCGGTGCAAACTTCCTTAGCGGGATGATCTTATATGGGGGCCACTAAGAAAATTTGCACCGAGTAAAGTCGAGATATAAAGCGAATATAAATACGAAATAAAATTCGGCGTAAGCTGTATTAAGCCAGCTTTTCACCCTGACTTGACCTTTGCAAGTGTCCAATAATATTCAAATAAAATTTCCCGCGGCTAGTTACGAATGAATACACTTCATTTATTCCATTGGCAGATTTGAGTATAACACCAGAACATTGGAAACATATCCGCGTCTTTGTAACACTGTTTTACTGCATGAAACAATTTTATCTCTAATTAAAAGGCTTAATAGATAGAACAGTTTTACAATCAATTCTCGACATAAATACAGTTTGTGCGTTCACCTTTTATTTTCAGAGAATTACCAGCGCAAAAGCGTTTATACTAAAGGCTAAGTTCTCATATTTAGTACTTACTTGCATTACATTTCAACCCGCGAGGTTTCGGGTCATTTCGCGGCCAGTGTGTGAAAGTCAGAGTTTATATACAGTTCATCACCGGTGTTCGCAGAAGGGGTTGCGATCTTTTCATTGAAGGAAAAAATTGGAATCTATGCTATTTTTGTCTGATGGAGTAAATAGTTCGTTTAGTCGCTTTGTCGATATATCAATATTTTAGGCACAGCTGTAGCCTTGGTCGTGTACAGTTAACGTAAAACAGAGTATTCACATAATGTACGTGAAGCATTAAAATTATAAATTATTTTTTAAATAGGGCGTAAAAAAGAATACACCGTACTTATTTTTTAAATTAAATTTGCGCACTAAAAGTACCTTTATCACATAGCTTGTGCCCCGACGCTATCGCTAGGTGAAACTGTAGAAATTTAGTACAAGTATATTTGATGTAAACAAGTTCCTTGTTAATAATTACTGCTAGAGCAATATTATAAGCGACATACATAAGGAGCAATTTGCGGAAATATATGTTTCGTTTGAGAACTGTTGATTCGCAGGTTTTCGGATGCAATAATGTTGAAAATATCTACGGGTTAAGATGAACATATGTAGCTCAGCTTTTAACATTGCACTGTTATATAATTTTGTAAACAGCGTAGTAATATACGTTAACGTCTCAAGTCAAAAACTGTGATATAGTTGTATACTAGTGTTTGTCTATCGCAATATTTAGTTCACTGAAATATTTATTATATGTGTAATTACTGTTAATCACTTAAAGTGGAATCATAATCATAATTGTTACGGAACTATATTTCCTCACATAAATTTATGCGGGTGTACTGCGGCTGCGGCTGTGTATTGCGGGAAAACGTGTACTGCGCATTAGACCTAAGAAAGAACCAACGATTGATGAAGAAGATTTAGTACTGACTTCCATATTCCTGTCAACATGTTATATGAAAAAGTATAAAGAGCAGTGGAAGCGATGCCTCACTTTAATGCATTGCATTTCAACCCGCGAGGTATAAGGGGTCAGTTCGCGGTTAGTGTGTTTGAATGTCAGAGTTTATATACAGGTCAGACCTTATGTGCTGTTCGGAGTTCGCGGTCAGTAACATAATAGTTATATAATAAAGACGCTATAGCGTAAACTAGGTGAACTGGAATTTTCTTAAGCACCAGAAAGATGTGAAATGAAGATATCCAGCGATATTATTTTATGGCATGTCAATAATAGATTCTTAATGTGTTTTCAACAATACCATGATATATATTATTTTTAATTATTTAACAAGAATTATTCCATCATATTTACTAATGTATTATTGCAGCATATTGACTAATGTATTAAGTATGAGCGCGATGATTCTCGATGCTGTTAATAATCGAATCAAATACACGTAGCAATGCCCGATAAACCACTCAAACAGGTTTGTTCGAAGAACGCGCGTATACATATTTAAAATATGTACGGAGACTTCGCGTGTGGCCGGTTGACTTTGGTTTTCTGTTTTGTATCTATAGGTTTATGACCAGCAATATTTAATAGTGTAAAATAAGCCGCGAAAACTCCGCGTAACATCCCGTACTGCGTTTGATGCAGCTAAAAACTGCACAGAAAAAGATATTAGCTATCCTTGATCTCATTCATTTAAATCTTTACCTTCCATAAACTCCAACCACAATCAACGCCGTATATCTTTTTTAAAGATATTTCTTGTTACTGATATAACTGGAAAATGAGCGTCATTTAACAAATAAGCAGAAGTAATAAAGGGTATAAAACGGCGAAAAATAACTGTCTCGGTATGGACGTCGCCATCTTGACTATCACGTGATTACGCCTTCTGGGTGTGGTAACATAGATTTTTTTTTTGTGCCACAAAATATCCAATGTGAATTTCCCGCGTCGATATACGAACATTAACGAGCGAACGCGAGAATAGCTTCGAGTAACGTCGGAAAAACGACGTAATTATGAGAACAGCCTCCTCCGTAATGTAAACAAAGTAATCGATACCAAGTGACGCTCGATATTTGGGTACGATATATTAATGAAGAAAATGACATCCGCATTAATGTAAATGCCGATTGTCTTTTATAAAGGTATTTCTGGTATGGGATCTATATGAACAAGTACCATAATATAATAGGAATATTACATCATGATATGTGATATATGTGATGTAATGAAAATGTGATGTTAGTTGATTCCAGGAAATAAGATCTTGCAAATATTTGCGTGTTCATGACCGGCGCTCTGAGTATGTGTATTGAAGAACATACAGTTTGTTTGAAATTTGATATTTTGAACTTGATGTTAGATGTACAGTAAGATGTTAGTTTACGTTCTACGTAAAACGAATTTGTGATAATGATTTTGAAAGTGTTATTTTTATTAACACTTTTTGTAGAACATGCTTTTCAAATAGAAATATTGAAATGTAAAATTAATATATGCTGTGTAAATACTGTATGTTTCTTTAGAAAAAAAATGATTTTGAATTCCTACTGGATGCGATATGTAGGATTTGTATCAGAACATTATTGTTTATTCAACATAAACGTTCTTTTATGCAACACCATGTTTTACAAATATATGAATGATATGATATGTGTTGAACAAGGACCATAACGGCCTATTTTAACTGTGTAAATATGTATATGTATTTGTCGAGATAAATGTTCTCTCTATATCAACGCCTACTTTCGTTGAGTCACACTCACATTCAATCAAATCGTTTCGCAATATTAATTATTAATACAGCAAGCAGAGATTTGGTTATGAACGAAATATGCGGTAACAAACGCTCAGTGAAAAAGTAATACAAAATTATACAGTCAAACACATTTATCGAAGCGGACCGAAGTCTTACCCTTTCTCCGTCCGATCCAGTAACTCTGTTTCGATCTCAATGCAAATTTGTCTTCGGTTTAAAAGCTCTATATCCGCATTTAACACACAGTATCGGCATACATTCTCTATTGCAATGCATGACTCATACTTGTCAGAGTGAAATGAACGATTTATAAACTTGTCAGCTTTACGAGCTTTTAAACATTAATTAAATACATTACACTTTACATTTAGGGCTTTAATTACTGCACAGAATAAAGTGTATACGGACACATTCGCATGTACCTGTATTACCGCACTGTTGGGTTACATAGAATCAGGTACGTAGAGTTTTATGTTGTAACTATATTAAAATGTTTATCTTTATCGGTCATATAAATAACATAAAGTCATCATTTGTGTAGTATATCAAAATTAAATTAAATTTTTATGATGTATTCAAATCGAAAGTAGAAATACCTTAAATGACGCATTGGAAATCAAAGCGTTAAACGCATCAATTATAAATGTTAACAAAGTGAAGCATTTCTGACACTAGAATCGACCGACAAACTTGATTCAAGCTCTTAATTCAACAAGTACAACACCGATATAGCATGACAGAAACTACTTTACAAACACGGACCACATCTCTGGGAAAACAAATTGGACTATCAAAGAAACTTAACCTCACAACCGTGCAATTTAATAAAAGAATGATTATAGAGTTTGTTCATACATTTTCTATAATATTAATTTACAATATAGTTATACAAATTACGTTTTCTGAAATAAACTTATAATATAACAATTTGTTATATACTTTATGTTCAAAACTATATAGTGTCTGATAGTAATATATATTTGTGTTTAAGGATATATTTAGTGTCTCTTTCTTCATAGATTATAACATTATTTATTTCACCCAATAATTGTTAACTTTACGGCAAGTGATCGATTTTCTTAATCATAACTATTTATAATTCAACCAAAACTCCCCAAAAATAAATAGTAAGGTCGGGCAGACGTTCGTATTAGTTAATTTGTTACTTCCACTTTATTGAACTCTTCAATGATAAAGTCTTTGAATTCGCTCACTGTACCTTGAATACAGAAAAAGTTAAGAGTAGACACCAAACATTAGGGTCGGTCGGCATAATGGAAAAAAACAATTGTTTTGACCTCGTATTTGATTTTAACTTGATTCTTTTAACAATCTTAACCGGTTCAATACTTAAAATTTTAATGAATAATGATTAAATGCGGCGAGTTCTGAGACTTTTGGTGCAAATTCGGCAAGCGTCATAATGAGAAAACTCATCCGAAATGACGTCGCTAAACTAGCGGTTAATTTTGTTTAAATTGCTTAAAGTTGTCTGTGATTTTACCGTTTAGCGTATTTAAGTGATATAAAATTTACATAGACTGGTCCTTTACAGTATTTTCTAGCAAAAAACAGAGTTTATTTTGACCTTTTAATGTAAATGAGCCGACTTATTAATTGCTCCTCTTTAACCAAAGTTAGCCATGGCTTATATATAGTCAGACACTATACTTCATGCTGATAACGATTTTAGCTTGATTCTTTTAATATTTTTTAGATTTAACTTGTCTTCGAACAAGGTAAGTGTTTTTTTTATAATCAATTTTACTTTTTATTGTAAAATGTCCAATATAATTTTAAAAAACAACATATTTACAACTAAAAATGAAAGTAAAAATTGCGACTTTTCTCAGTGCTTGTTTTATTCTGTTTACATTTTAATATTATTAATTTAATTTGTCAAAGTTTCTTATGATTAAATGAGAAATTTCATCTGTGAATTATATAAATATTCTCCACCTTATTTTTCTCCAATAAAATTAAATTTTTTGTTTTGAAGAAATTCTTATATGAAAATTCTAATTCAGACATTGTATGTCAGTATAATCACCTCAATTTGCTTTACTTCATGAAAATTGATAACATATTTTTTTAAACAGAATAACATCAGACAATCCAGCTGGAAGAATAAAAGCCGAACAGGGTCAATGTGCAAAAGATGTCAGGGAATATATTACCTTCTTGAGAAGAAGTTTGATAACTGTCTGTATACCACACCAACAGTAAAAAGCCTCCCTTCTCCATGCCTTGATATAAGAGGAAGAATTAAAACGCAGTGTAAAACAAACAGTTCCCGTCTATCCTATTCGCAGATGTAACAATGCCAACAATATGTGACTAATAAAAGCTCCTATTACACCCAGTTGATTTAACATATTATAATCATGAGCAGCCTATGATTTTGTGCTACATCATGTTAGATTTATTAACCATGATGTTTTTAATGAGTTAAATGCTACAATACCTCACTCATATTTATTGAAGATGTTTGTATATAGAATACATTTTACCTATATTTATTGTATCATGCAGTTTTATTTTAATAATTTATATTCAATTCTGCATAGGGGACTTTAAATAACTGCATTATTGTTTTGAATTTTAAAATGGTTATCATGGTAACCACACAGCTTTACTTATTGTTATGTAACTCTCTTACATTAATGATTGCTGAATATTTTGTTGTTTGATAGGTTTTAAGATAGCAATTTATAACTTTAACTGAACGATAAAAAAATGAACTAAACTGAAAAAAGTGTGGTTGTCTATGTTTGTACTTAATTTATGAATCTATTTTGAATTCTTTATAAATTTATATTATTATTGAATAACTATTATTCGATTATCTAAATTGCTGCGATATTGAATTAGCAATCATTAATTAGGTTGTGTATTAATTTTTGCAAGGATTAATAAACATTATATTTAAGTTTCACATGTTTTAAATAAATTATTATAGTTTTACCTCTTTTAAATACATTATTTTAGTATCACATCATTGAAACAGATTATTTTGTGTATGGTCATAATGGCATTGGTTTTCATGGTAACAGGACAACTAAAACCTTGAGCTAAATTGTAAATAATAAATTATTATATTTGGAAAAAAGTAAATGCAAACTTTGGAATATAATGATATAGGTTTTAGAAATATTTTGAATTGTCATTATATTTGCTAAAATGAGGTAATTATTGTAATTTACTGCAATATAAATTGAGCAAATTAACACAAGGATTCATATGTATTTAGTTATTAGAAATACGATCCTAAATAATACTGTTTTTTATAGATTTCATCACCCGTTGATAGAAATTACTTGTCATATACTTTTGTTGTATTTGAAGTTTTATTTAACTTTTATGTTACATAAGGTTATGTTGTTATTGGTATTCACGTGGCAGAAAATAATTTGTATATTCTATCATGAAGACTATACTATTGCATAAGTCTGAATAAACTATATGTCTGTCTGTCTGTCTGTCTGTCTGTCTGTCTGTCTGTCTGTCTGTCTGTCTGTCTGTCTGTCTGTCTGTCTGTTTGTCTGTCTGTCTGTCTGTCTGTCTGTCTGTCTGTTTGTCTGTCTGTCTGTCTGTCTGTCTGTCTGTCTGTCTGTCTGTCTGTCTGTCTGTCTGTCTGTCTGTCTGTCTGTCTGTCTATCTATATATTGAGACTCTTTGAGTGTGTATATGCATTTGTAATGAAAATTGGTATTACTTATGTCAATTATTTAACAAAAACAATTAACAATTTCTTTGTATACACAGACTTTTAATAATTATAATGTTTTCTTATGTTTGAGTAGTATAAACTATATTGTATTATAAAACCATATGTTATTAATTTATTCCTGCACTTGTAGATGTATTAAAATGTAGAAACTTATTTTATTGACAAGAAAATAAAAAAGAAACTTGTATTTTTGTGTTTTAATAGGTATTTTTAAATCAGCCTTTTTTACCTTAAATTGAGAAATATTGCAAACCTCTTAAATTATTCCATGTTCAACACACATGGAAGCTTCTGAAAACGTGAATAACTCAATTTCGTCGATGTTCACCGTTTTGACCACAAATCTCAGGCCACACATAAAATGAACAACTACATGTACATTATTATTTTCTGACCTAAAAAGGTGCAGGCTAATTTCTTCCATTCGACCATGTTTGCTAATGCAGCCATGGGATTTTAAGCTTCAATACATCATATATGTTTATTATTTGACAGAAATTGAAGACCATGTGGCAGCATTCGGAATCCTTCGCCGACACGAATCTAAAGATGCTTGATGATGAATATTTGTGCGACGTCATATTAGCTGCCGAAAACAAACAACAAACGTCTGAAATGTCACAAAGTTATTCTTGCCAGCCGTAGTCCGGTGTTTCACGCCATGTTTTTCGGAACACTTGCCGAATCAAGTGACGTCATCAACATACCAGATATCGAAGAACCTATACTGAGGATTCTAGTGAGGTATTCGATTTCAAACTATAATATTGCGGTGAGAAATCTGACAATGTAGTTGTTTGCCATTGAATATGGAAAATTATACCTTTATGTATTAGTTGACTATTTGGCTTATACACATTATTAATTCATAAAAATATGTTATGAGAACAAATGAATTGCAAGAATTTGAACGTAACAAGTTCTGACTAAAATGAAGGAAACACTTATCAAAGCTTCAGTGATTTAATAGACAATATTTAATATTCGATGGTTTCATGATACAACAATTTTACACAAACAATGTAACAAAAATAAGGCACCAAATGTGCTCGTTATTTCATACATATTGACAATACAGGTCGTTTTTTAAGGAATGAGCTTTTTATGTACAAAGGTCTTACCTTTCTTTAAAATAATAAACACATTTCATAATTTGTGAACACAGTTTTGCCTAAACCTTAGACATTAATCCAGTTTAAAGATTGATATTATAATAACGCATTTAAAAACGCATGGGCTATGTTTATTCAATATCAATAACTGCAAATGTTCTCACATGGTTAGTTATTAACATTTTGGCACAGCTTCATGTCAAATTATTAATGTTTCATTAAAAAAAAATTTTTAACACACACGCTGCTGATTAAACAAAAGGCACGGTATCATAAATCTCAGTTAGTAATTTTTGAATGCAATTCGAAAGCAAACATTTGTACAGATATTGTTTATTGGTCGGTTATCTTTCCCTTTCTAACGCAAAATTTTCATAATGGCAACGGTAGCGTGCAGCATGATAATATTCGTACATATACTGACATTGTGACTAGTACTCCTAGAAAACAACCATGTGAGTGCGCCTGAATGGTCAGCACTCTTGTAACACGTGATCCCCGCTTGAAAATGTGTGTGCCATATAACAAATACGCATCGATAATGTGTTTATCCCCCCCCCCACACACACACACATAGACTGCATGAACTTCGTGTAGTTGATATAGAAAAATGGGGCTAAATTCCACAGGAAGAAATGGCTTAAAAAATCGTGTCGCAGCATATGTGTGTTAAATCACGATATCTGCCTCTGTAACATTGAAATCAGCAGGATGTGTTTTGTGCTAAAACCGTATTGTTAATAAAAACTTGATTAAGTTGACATGAAACGTTGTAAACATATAAAATAAATATGTGATAACTTGTTCTATGTCTTGTTTTTTATACCTCTTATAAATTAGGAGAAATCGAAATTTACACGACGCATGCGTTTTTTTAATGTGTAAAGTATATATATAGAATCAAAGATAATTATGTGATCACTGTCTGCTTTTATAATAAACGTTGTAGTGATATATTTTTAAGTTGTTTTTATTTTATTGTGTTCCTTTATAGATATCTATATGGCTTCAAAGTAGATCTTACCGCGGACATAGTCATGCCTTTGCTGTACGCCGCTTAGAAATACGACGTTAATAGTTTGGAAACCATGTGTGAATTATACTTGAAAGGAAGTATAGAACCAGATAATGCTTGCGCAATCCTTGACCAGGCTATACGTTTCGACTTCCTGGATCTAAAACAACAATGCTTAAACTTAATAGAAAATAAATCGAAATGCGTTTTAGAATCTGACGCTTTTGTTGAAATGTCAGTGGAGGGACTGAAAGAGGTTTTAGAAATGAACAGAATGTTGTGCAGTGAAAGTGAAGTGTACCTAGCTTGCAAACGATGGGCTTCAAAGAGGATAGAATCCAATGAAAAACATGCAACAGCCGATGCAATTCGGATTAAACTGGGATACGAGATTATAAACCTTATAAGATTCCCAAGCATGCCTTTAGAACAGTTCACGGATGTTGTCTCCAACGATAGTGTTCTCACTAAAGACGAAACACTCTCCGTTTATCAAACAATTATAAAAAAGAAAAAATGTCTCGAAGTTTAACAACGAGCCTAGGGGAATTACGAGAATACCATACCTATTCGTCAGAAGTGTATTTGTTACTGGTAGTGTAAATGACATCTTACAGAGTTTAATGCGCTACCTATTAAATGGTATTTCTTTCACCGTTTCAAAGGAATGTGCAATGCCAGGTGTTTATTTGTTTCTGCCAATTTCAGAAGGTTCTTCGGAAGACGAATTGGAGATACTGGAAGGTACTAAAATTATAAATTCACAAAAAGTTCAGCTGTGTTACAATGCTAGACTGCATCACAGACTGTTTAGTCTTGACAGACCAATACCTCAAATTTGTGGACAAGAATATTCAATCAGAAACAGACTGCTAGCGGGCTTTTGTAGATGCGCATCAAGTTTTTCGCAAATAAGCATTCATAATGTTACTTTGACGTTCCTCAAATTTAAGGTTCCAGCAAGTGATGTCGGAACAAGTGATACTGGGACAACATTTAACTGCGGACAGTTTTACGGATTTGAACTTTCAATTGAAACATTTGACTGAGCCCTATTTATTTAATTATTTGATTTGGTCAAAACAGTTATTTGAATTTACACTAACAGCCGTGTTTTGGTATGATTTAATATTTGGAGGTACATGTGGGAAATTATATGACTTCAACATTGTGAAGGTTTGCAGATTTCTTGTATTTTGGGTTTCAACACCAATGCTGAACTCAAGACAAAATGCTCTACCGCTAGTAGGCAAAGTTTAATTGAAATCCCACGGCATTCCAAATATAATTCGATTACATCGTTCGAGAACATAGATGACTCTAAATAGTTTTGTTTAAAGTGTAATTGCATCGCAGCATGAGTGGTCGAATACAAATATTCAATAACTACCAACATATGTATGCACCCAAGTGTGCCAATTATTGATCATTCACTCGTGTAAAGAGCATTCCATCAGACTGAAACATGGAAAAATGAACCGCGAAAAAAAATGTACCGAGTCACTTGATGTTAAGGACAACAAATGTTGCAAGTGTTTTAAAACAATAATAAAAATAATTATTGACTTTATATCCGTCAGTTTTTTAAATAAAGACAAATAAAGTATAATATTTCCTAATTTACATCAACGCTGGTTTATTAGTATATATGCTTTGTCATCTCATTAAAGGGGACAATTAATTAGATGTAATATGTGACCGTGTATAAAAACAATCCCAAAAATATACTGAAGTTTTGTTTTAATTTTAGTTTTTAACCATGCAGTTGTGAACGATTACAGCATTTCATAGATAAAATAATGTTTCATCAGGGTATTCGGTTTTCGGCCTCCCTGATTAGTGTTTTGTCCGAATAATTTTACTGATTTATTAATTATGCGAGGTAAAAGGCGTGAGCTCCAGATATTCTACCTGAGACCCTTACGTTTATATCATTTAATGAAATCTATGGCTATAACAATTTAAAATAAATGTATTGACTTTATTATTTGTATTATAGTGCAATTGCTTGGGTATAATGTATGCATAAAACATCTCCTCTTGACATTTGTCAGAAAAGTTGGCAGTAATTTGAACACTTTCTATATATAAACTAGAACATAGACAATGCTTTATACTGCATGTATTACTAAGATCTATGTAGTTAATATAATTAAACATTGTAAACAGACATGATGTCATGCTAATAAGTGTGTATTAAATCGCTTGTTTTGTGTCTATCATTTGTATTAGCAACACAATCTGCGAAGACGATACTAAAATTGGAACGATCTAAATAACCAATGTAGATTCAAAAGCTTTATGATGAAATAAATACCCCTTTCTTGCATCAATTAATTGTAATATATCTCAGTCTACAGTGCAATTTAATAAATTTATGTTTATAAGGGTTGTTCCCCTTTGTTGTCATAATATTGCTGCCTAAAATTGTATGGAATAGACATAAAGTAGATAATTAAACGATCAGTTTTCTGTATCGATTATGTATCTTAGTCGTGGTTTTATGAACATAGTTCACATGTTTGTAATTAATTCCAGTAAAAATACACATAAAAAACTGGTTAGTGTATCATTTTTCTATTAGTTGAATTCAACTGTTTTAACTTATTTTTTTTTCAACAAATTACTTCCATTGTATACACGTTTTTTATGTTTTTGGTTTGTTTTTAAATTGATATTTGTGTGTTATTTATTTTCTTCTTTTAATACAATTGGATATAGTGTGTATGTACGTTTTTCTGTGTTTGTTATTTGATTTGAAGTTGCAACCATCTTATTTCTGCCATTAATACAATTGTAAGTTTATAGTAAAATTGCTTTATTAGCTTTATGACGAAAATTGACTATAGGCAGACTACTGAATATTAGTACACCTAATATTGTCTTAAATTAAGGGCAATTTATCTTGCACTGAGACTTACTTTTGTACATTGAGTTATAGCTAAATTGTATGTTTTTATGTTATTGTAAACTTGTTTGTTTGTGATGTATTTGCTTTGCAATTGTTTTTGTATGGAATAAGATAACATGTGTTGTTAATGGACTGCAGTAAATGATAATGCTTCAAGTTGTTTTCGGTATGTCAACGAAAATGTAATCCTTGATATTGGGAATGGATTATTTAAATATAGTATCATACAACTGTCGTGATGTGAATCACGTGTCGAAAAGACCTGATGTTTTTTTTAATCTTTAAAGTCTATATGCCAGCAATGGAAAAACAGATTAATCACACCGTCATTTTTTTTTGTTTTGGCAATTCTAATTTAGGAGGAGTATGTATTTTATTAAAACAGTGTTTGATAAACAGGTTGTTTAAAGTTCAAATTCTATAAAGAAATGCAAAACAAAATTTATAAATTCTAGACTTAACAATATATAATAATATATTTACTTTGTGCACACTTTATAGACCAAACAATGCCACTCCTTTGTGTTACAGTGAACGTTTTAATATAATAGAAACCGTTTGAACTGAGTAGTATATATTATGCTGGGACTTCAAGGTTTTAATTTCTTTATGTGAATATTGAATATTGATTATGCCGACTGTAAAATATTTCATAATAAGAAGAAATCAAGGGATGTTGTCCCTTCTGTTATCAATTATTACAACCTGATGAACACTTTCAGGGTACTAAAATGTGATAAGCCAGATTCGACTTATTTTATATTACGTATGACTTTAATCAGTTTATTAGGTAATCTGAAATACGTGCAAACTACAGTTAAGACCTTCTGAATTGAATTTTGGCTAAATAGAACATCGAAAAGGCCTGTTGAATTTTATTAATTTGTTACTGTATGACCGAAAATATCTTTATTGCATCAATCAAATAAGTAACGTAGTTAAGCAGTAATTTGTCTTAACTGTTAATACTATTGACTATCAGCACACTACAGAAAATGAATAAATACAGTCAACTTTCAATGATCGACTGTTTTCAGAAACTTTATTAATGAAAATCAGATATAAAAGAGCTCAATCAATTGCATAAAAACTCGTAAATATTCGGAACATGACAATAAAAAGACTTTCATTAGGGCTAGTAAAAAATGGATTGATGAAAGCGAAAGCCCCTCAAACTGCTTTTGTAACTTGGAACTCGATATGCTTCATTTTAGTTATAAACATACATTTTATTTAGAACGAGGATGGTCAACGACTTCTTGACGGCTTCCCAATTTTACAAAAAAAAAATGTATACACAGTTTGTTTTCAATGACCTTTACAAGGTACATGATAACTTTAAAGATATTTACATTCATTTTCATCAGAGTGTCATATGCGGCATCATTGTAGAACAGATAATTGGTATGTTAATAAGAATGAATTATATATGTGCAAAAGTCACATACTAAGAAGATAGTTGTTGCGTACGATCGCAATATAGTCATTAGTTAAGACGGTGTATTAGATAGATATATACATATATACGTATTAAAATAACGTTAATATCTTCTTTCTTGTTATAGCATGCAATGTTTTTATGTTACGACATTCATGTCGTCATGCTTAAAAATAAACGCAAGACAAACGTTCGTAGCTAAACGTGTTCTAAACTCAAGTAGTTATTGTTTTCTTTAATGAAATGACGGCTTTAATATAAGCGATTCAAAAGGGTTTGCTTTAAAATAATGTGTGTGTTTCAAGTGATGGATTATGTTCAGGCAAAAGTGTTTTATTTCAGTCAAGCAATTTATCAAAATTACATAAAAAAACATAATGTAAATATCACAAATAAGCATAAAGACTTGTTTTCTATAGACAATGAAGGAAATCAAGTGTGGGTTATTCTGCAATAAATTATGGGTGGAGCTTTATGTTTCGAAAATAGTTTCGAATAAATAAAGAAAATATTGCAGTAAAATGCACGTGCATAGAACCACATTTTTAATGGTCGAATGTATGTTATACATGCCACTTTACGTGATTATGTTAATTGGATGACTTGATGTATGAAACTCACACATAATAAACGACTTAAATAAATATGTAATAAACATACATTACATTAATGCATAGTATCCCCGATCTGTTCTCTATTGCAATGATATTCTGGAGTCCAATATTAATTTTGATAGAAGTTGAAGAGACAGCTACACATCATTTTACATGTAGTTCACATGGTGCCATTGCATGCTTTGATGTACAAAAACTTTCTTCTTCAGAGTGTTGTCCATTTAACTTCATTTATCTTATTCTCGCAACAAAACACTTCAAATGGTCTTCAAATAATTGATATCTTAATGCATGTCGCAATTGTGAATATTATGATCATGTGACTTCACATCACATGACTTCGTATGGACCACATTCCGAGACCGTCACAGAGCTGAATGCCATTAAATCATCATGCACGAGATTAACAGAACATATGTTGAGCCCCCCAATGAGATTGAGTGCACATGAAGCCATACCTTTACTTCTAAAATTAGCAAAGATCAAGTATCAGGATAATAGCTGTGTGGACGAGTAGTGTGTGTTTTCGTCATTTCGTCATTTCATGTAGGCGAGTATTGACCCTTTGTCATTACTGAGAGGCCTGGAACTGATAATGAATGATAATAATCAACCCTTACTGGTGCATCGGGAGTTACACTTTGTCAATATTCCTACTGTAAGTGTATTGTAAGGAGCATTTTGGTCACGTGCATTTGTGTTTCCTTCATTCAATGTTTGAGTTAATGGTTGACTATTAAAATTAATTATTTACATATTTACAGCTTCAAATGTGTATCTCGTAAATCCAAATAGAGAATTTGTTGATTTCAGTCGTTATCTGTTTGTCCCCGTTTAGCTATTTTTTTGAAAAACTGATGTGGTTTAATCACGACAAATTATGCGCCAATAATAAAGAGTGCATTACAACTTGAGAATGTAAATAAGTGCTCATTTCCGAATGTTCAGTACAATAAAAATAAACCGGAACTTTTGTATTGAACACGATAAACAAAATCACATGTGTATGGAGTTTGACATATTGACAAAACTATTAAAGGGTGTTGTAAAAAGATTGATAATTTTGAAAACTTTGTCACTCATTCCTAAAACCGAAAACAATATGTTTTACATGTGTAAGCGATTCGACACTGCCAACATTGCCCTATTCACTCTCAAAACACACTGTTGTGTGAATGTTAAATCGTCGGTTATAATTGCGAAGGAAACATAAATTGTTTGAACTGATTACAAATACGGAACTCAGCATCTTTAAAAAGCTTATCTTATCCTTACGGACAAACAACGTTGAACAGTTAAATGCACAAAAGATAGTTTCATTCATATTAATATATAATTACTATTATATGTGATTTTTAATGTGTATGCCGTTAAAAATCATAGTGTAAAGTGTATTAGTGCAAACAAGGATATTTACAAAACCTGCCAATATTATTGTGAACACATTTTATTGGAGCCAGAATTATAATCAATAAAGCGAGGGTACGGGTTGGTATGGTTTATGTTTGCTTAAATAAATATACAGAAAATTAAAAGAATATCAGACAATAATATGTCCATGAAATTAAAACATTTAAATTGATTTTGATTGTAGTAAATCTAGTAAAGCACAAACAACCAAATACAAATAAATATGTTTGTATTTCTCTGTACTAAAAGTGTAACAACTATTTCAATCAGGTGTTGATCACACATTATTATCTTATACTTGCATATAGTTAGCTTTTAATTGCATATTGTGTCTTCAATGCGCATCGTGTTGGTCGAACGTCAAAATACCACATCCCTAAAAAACACAGGGTCAGTTGATTTAGCCCATGTTGGTATTAATGTTTTCTTTCTTTAATGTTAGTTTTGGTTTATAGTGGAACTCTTTTGTTCTCATATTTACATTCGTCAATATTAAGCATTTAATGATTAACTTGAAAATATGCCAAAATCTGTGTAAAGGTCCCTTAAACATCGTAGCTTTAACACGACTACTGAATCGTGAACACATTTGTTTACCGACAAATAATAACATCTTACATTTCGAATTGCGAAATGAATTACATCATGGACTTAATATCATTATCAAGTATATTAAATATATATCGATATATTCAGGAATTTGGTTAAATCAGTATTGATATATTTAATTTTAATGGACTTAATATTTATACAAGCAAGTTTACTGAGTAATTATATATTACAGTTGTATATACTGTGCATCGCAGCTATATGTATTGCACTTTAAAACATCGGTGGTTTGGTTTATAAAAATGATGTATTTAAAGGATTATATTGTGAGGTATCGTAAAAAGTAAAAGTCCAGCTATGCCATCAATGTATATCTAAAAAGGACAAAAAAGCATTGTATATATATGTTGACATCGTTTAACTTTATATTTGAATGCACACATAGCACTGTTTCTGCACTTAAAGCACTTGTAAATATAAGTCCATTCCGCAACGGTAAGTGAGCTGTATATTTTTGTTTGTGATAAGGTATTTCAGTTTATCGTTTGTATAAAACTAAGATGTATCAAGAGAATATGAACGTGTACAGGATTATTGTTGTTATCATGGTAATACATATGTTGGGTAAATAAGGAACTGTGAGTATTGTATTGTTTATGCCAAAAACTCTGCAATATTCTTAATGTGTGTTTATTCATATCTGATTTACAGGCTTTTCGTTCTTTGAGATTACACTATTGTAGTTAAAGTTGTGATATAGTTTGTTGCCAACTTCATTATATTTACAACGCGTCGGTTTTCGTTGGACATACTTGACTGACAGCAAATATTGTATTTATTATTTAAAACTACGATTACTGTGAAACATCTAAAACTGAATTATACGTTGTTTATTTTGTACATTGGATTACCACAAAAGAGCAAACATTAACAGCTGTACATAAAATGCATAACAACTACAATGTATTTGCGCGTAAGATTGTTCTATTAAATATGTTACACAATGTGTTTCTTTAAAATATGTAATCACGTAGAATGCTAACCCATGATTCAAAATAAATAGGTTCCTGATAGATTCATTTTTAAATCGGTTGTATAGTTTTGCTCCACGAATAAATTATCGCTGTATATACACCATTTTGTATATTAATTACCTAAGTCGAGTGGTTTACAAATACAATGCGGTTTGATGTATTCGTAAATAGTGAACAGGGAAGTGTTCATTTTGCGCATTTGTTCGCTTAACTTCCGCAAAAATGATAAATTATAAACTTCTTTACGCGGAGATTACGGTGACATTATTAGACAACCGGCTATAAGGAAATTCGAAACCAAAAGCAGTCATTGGGTAACGTTTTGAAATGATAAGGTGAACTATAAAAACTGAAACCAAGAAATGGCGACCAACCGGCTTTCTTCCAAATTGCTTGCCGAAGCAAACCTGAAAATGCTTGACAACGAGGCTCTATGTGACGTCATACTAACGGCCGGAAAGGAGAAGCAATAGATAAGGAGTCACAAAGTAATTATAGCCAGCCGAAGTCCGGTTTTGTATGCTATGTTTTTCGGGCCGCTCGCGGAGTCAGGTGACGTCATTGATAATCCGGATATTGAACCTTCTACATTGACAATGTTTGTGAGGTAGATTTTTTTTGAATTTGTATAAACGTTACGGTTTGTACTTGTGTGGCTATGGCAAAGATTTTGTTCGCGATTGGTTGGTACTCTTGTAGTCATTATGTACTTGCATGTGTGTGTTTGTATAATTTGAACAGATACACTATTTACTTTCCATTCTATTGAATTATTGTTTTATGTTAATTAACGTATACCCATGGGTATAGAAATGCTCTATCTGATATTTCTGATGTGGTTAAACCAAGTGACTTTATGAAATAAAACTAAGTTATTTATGTTAAACGAGTGCGAATTTGGTGTTGACACTTCCTGGTGTCTTTTCCTTGTTCATATTTTGACTAGTAACTGATGCGATAACGTTTTTATAAAGACGTGTTATTCAAGCACTCTGTTAAAAGGCGTGTTTATTTTTAACTATCTCAAAAAGACTCAAGTTTGTTTAGTGTCTTTATACTAATTATGTTTATGGTAACGGTCTGACTTTTCGTTAAATACAGATACATATACGGGGACCAGGTCAGCATTAATGAGGACACGGTTGTGTTGCTACTGTACGCGGCAAAGACGTGCCATGCCTGGAATATTTATGCAGGTCGTTCATGGATCTAAATATGGACCCTGACAACATGTGTACAATTCTGGACCAGGCCATTATTTTTGACTGTGCAGATCTAAGAAGCAAATGCTTAAAATTCATCACCAGAGAATCTAAACATGTATTGAAATCGGATTCCGTTCGCGACATTACAATGGCGGGGCTTAAAGAAATAGAGGAACTTTGTCAGTTCAATGCAAGTGAAATCAATATCTACCTCGCTTGCAATCAATGGGCGTCTCAAAGGTGCGCAACTGCGGGAATTCAACAAACGGGTCGAGCTATAAGAAAGGAGTTGGGTGAAGAAGTTATAAGCTTGATAAGATTTCCCGCCATGACGTTAGACGAGATGAGCGATGTTGTAGCACTGGACGATGTCCTCACCAATGAAGAAAAAGTAAGCGTGTACCGAACAATTATTAAAAGGCAAAACGTTTCACAATTCATCGACGAACCAAGGAAACTTGCAAGCAAGAAATGCATGTTCTACAGGTGTAAAACTAAAGCATCCACATGGGCGTATAACGGAGGACAAGATGGTTTGAGTTTCATGGTATCAGAGGACTGCGTCTTGAGTGCACTTGATATGTTTCTGCCCGAGATCGATGGGGCTGTAGAAGGAGATTTAGAGATACTCGAAGGCACCTCTATTGTGCACAAACAGAAACTAAAACTAGCCTATAGTACTGGTTTGAAGCACGAACTCGTTCCCTTAGGAACTGACATCACATTGAGACAGAGATTGATTTACTCCGTGAGGCAGCGAGTGAATGGGCCGAATGTACACATGTACTACCTGACGGAACCACGAGTTAGCGTTAATGGCGTGACCCTGACATTTTGTGATTTAAAGGTTGGAACGAGCGATAATGGAACGTCGATGACGAATGGTCAGTTTTACGGATTTGAAATGAAACTGTTCGTTGATGACAATTGCGACGAGCAAGGAAACATCCTATAAACATGATAAGGAGACTTGCGCGACTGTGAATGAATACAACTCACACCAAATGTGTAGAGACATATTAACGGAGTCATCTATCAAAGAGACTTTATTAAATATAGTTGGTTTCGCATTTTGAAGATTTTCATTAGGAATTGCATATAACGGAGCGAAATAGCGCAAATGGTATCGACATGCAAGTCACAATTCCAAACGACTTAGCAAATGAAATTCCAGGTGATCTTTAGGCTAAATCTGGGTGGTCAGAACGTTTATTGCATGCCTTTGTTGTTACTTACTATTTACACTGTTAAATTGTTCAATTAAAAAATACAATTGGCAATTGTTTTGATTCATAAAGAAAACGAACGGTATATTTTATAAGTCGCATATTGAATTAAAAAGTTATTATAAACTCTATATTAATACACAATGTCACCGAGGGTAAACGATACATTATCGCATTGATGTTCAAGCAACACCATACACATGAATTAACAGTCAACAGTCAATAGGAATCTATACTAGTAAAAGTCATAATTGACCCGAAAACATTTTGCTAACATATAGTTTTTGCAAAATAAAGCACCTCACCACAAAAATTAATGTAATGTATTTAAAAAGGACATCCATTACACAAAAAAATTTCGTTTCCATTAATGCATATAATACTATCAGTTTGAGAATGGAATGTACCATTTCGAACAGCGGTATATACACAATATTGTGTATGTAAGTTTCCACTAACCCCCAAATACATCTTTCGTTATTGCGTTTATATCGTGTTAATCCTAAACTAGGAATCTTTCTGCAAATAAACTGTTTATGGACCGGGCGTTCAAGATAAATACGTCAATGTCTTTCTTGAATACGGTATATTATGCATGATTTGTTTGTGTACGTTTTATCGCGCTAAGTAACACGACATCCAGTTAATATTATATAACTCTTCAGAGTATGCACACTGGCTGAAATGTTGAACTGATAATATGATTGGTTTGTAATATTGTCTAGCGGGTTGTTTTGAAAACAAGTAATTGAATTCAAAATACCCCATATTGCTTAAATATTAGTTTTAAAACACCCATCGTTTGTTCTATCGCTTTGGGAACAGTTACGTTATTATGTTGAACTCGTCTCATCTGAATTCAGGATGAACGTTTACCTTCTTCAGTGCAAAATAGCCATCGTAATTTGAATGTAATACAATAAAATGTGTTTACCGAATATGAACTACTGATCATTTAAATCATAACAAATACACAAACAGCATATAAACTTAAGATAACATTGACTCAATAAGGGATTCTTATAAGCGAAAGCATGTGCAAAAACCACTATTATAATTTTAGTTGAACATTTCGTAAATTATCAAACTAATGTATGCGACCACAAGGTCCTTCCGCTTATGTATTTCATGTTATTTATTTACTGCTAAAGCAAATGTTTTTAACGGTAATAAGTGTCATATTTAATGTGTTATTACACAAGTTAACAATTAAGGTTAATGGTTCCATTCTGGATACACTGGTCAAAACCCATGACTCGGGGGTAGTAGCGAATTAAGGCATAGCACATCTCAGCCTGAAAATGTGCACAAAAGAAATATTATTCCGTTGTTGTCGCTATGGCTTCGTATTTTATGTCACTTTATATTTGTATTGTATTGTATTTTGTTGTACGCGAGGAAATAGCAAACTACAACAGCAGAACACAATATATTTGTTTTAATGTCAACGACGTAAGGGTTTTATTGTTCTGTATTAAATCGGGAACCAAAACGTTAATACAATTTCGACTTTCCTTATATTGGTCCAAATTTTAAAGACATATAATACAATAAAATCCTTAAACGTTGATAATTAGCATGCTTTGATACAGATTAGTACGAAGATTATCATAACGCCAACAATAAAACGGCAAACATTAAATATCAGTTTCTGATATAAACTGACATTCTTTTTGACCTGAGACCCTTGGCCAAAGTTTGTGGTATTCAGTCTGGCACGAGCTCCATCTGTACTGTCATATCAATCGAAGACTGTTGCCTGTATTAACACGAGATATTAATTAAACATGAAGTAATTATAAACTATGGGGCGTAAGAATCTATGAAGCAAGGCGTTTACTGACCTCCTCGTTTTGTACAAATAGTAACTAACTTCCAACATGGTTTGTCGGACTTTACTTTAGGTATTTATAATTTAATACTTGAATGCACATTTTCATATTTAAGTCTTCCAAAGCTGTCATCAGTATATCAATGTCTGGATACAACGCTAAACCAGATCTCTATTATTTCTTACACCTTGTTTGTTTGTTGGTTTGCTAATAACTTTAAAATCTATTCTCCAATCATTTTAATAGGTATTTGATAGTCACGACACTGGTACACTCACATCATATTTGTAGTATTCGATGCAAGCGCCGTTATTTGGCATCCATGTTATTATTGTCTGTCTGCATGTGTACATTTGCTTCAGATTATTCAGACACGATTTGTGTTTTATTAATTCAGGGTCACTTGTCAGCCTCCGCTAGCTGTACAACACGAGTTTATACCCCTTATGCTTTGCATTGAGCGTTGCTTGTGATTGATTATGTCACCACATAACTTTCACGTGACCAAACATAATAAAAATAGTTTTTAATGGAAAATAATAGCATCACATAGATGTATATTTGTAAACAATATAAATAAATAAGTAAACAATTGCCTGGTTTAAATATGGCGGCCGGCCGCAGATGGTGCCATGTGGGCCTCTTGTAGTCATAGTCACTCTCTTCAGCCAATCGCGTCCAAACTTCGCGGTCTTTTATTATGTCAATTGCTGCCTTAACACCTGTAAGGTTTTATTTGCTAATCGAGCAATTAGACTTTTGAAGCCTGAACAAAGGAACTGTTTAATGTTCTTTATCGTATGTTTAATATTCATCTGAATAGATATGCAATATTGCAAATCAAGAAAGATTATCGAGTGCACAATTCTTATAAACTCACGAGCCAAAGTACACTCCAATCATTTCTAGCATCATCATTTATTTTAAAACATCGTAGTAATGTATTGCAAGAGAAACCGTGTTTCCTTATAGTTAATGCCGAAATTAAATTAAAAAAAGGGGAGTAAAACTACTTGTTTTATTTTTGTTATATTGTTGGTCCGTTACAAATACTGTTGATTGTAAAAGCGTTTGCCTGCCGTCAAATTGCATATCGCAAAGCCAAACATCATTGGAACTAAATCCTAATTCAAGAAAACTGTAGGACACGTTTGTTTATTTATTACCGCTTCCCATGTAGTGTATTAAATAAAACATGAAATGTCCGTGCGAATATAAAACCGCACACTTCATGAATTGCATATATATCTGCGATTAAAAGCAGCAACATCACAGTAAATAAAGACGTTATCGGCGCGTGACTTCTAATGTGTACAACATTTTTACGATTTTTACTTCCGCGCTTTGTGTGCTCTTAACCATTGATATGACGGACATAAATCGGACATGTTCTGCTCAAATAAATACACTGTTCACGCTGACCTTAAACGAGCATTATGTTACCAACAACATCTGTAAATGTATCAATGGCTTATATTAAGCAATAGTATTTACAGAGATTTGTAGATGTAGTTTCGACACGCAAACCTTAATGACAACATTATGCCACCAACAACGCCGACATTCTTGTATTTAGATGTTTGCTCGACAAATTCGTCGAATGCTCAGACTGGTAACAACGCAGTCATGATTGACATGTACATGTATTGTGCTTACCGAGCCCATGCATGTGTAGATACACCTCTGTCAGATAAATTGGAGCCGGAAGCATCAGTCGCGTGCAGATTCCAAGGCACATAACTGAGACCGCCGTGCTTAAGGTCATTCTAGGAATTTGGATCTTGTTTTGACCTATTTCCACGTTGCCCACGTCGTACGGTCGTAGTCTCGTTGTAACGTGAAGTCGGAAACCAGACTGATCTACAATGGTGTGATAAAATATCAAATGAACATGTGAACATGACACTTGAAAATATATCAAACTTTCCACACTTTGAAAACGTCAAGGAAAACTACTTAAAATGAAATTTAAGTTTTAGAAAAATAATTTTTAAAATAACTAGTTTAATTGGATACCCACCTGTAAGTTCTACTCGTGGCTGCGAGTTGTTCCAGTGTATCTGGAAGAGAAAACATGAAGGAGCCCTTGCAAATGCGGACACCCGCCACCTCGGGCATGTCAATAACTCCCTCCACTCCCAAGTCCCACTTAACCATCCAGGAGCGACACCTGTAATCGAAACCAATGCACGGATGCGGAGACTGACAAAGAAATCGTCAGCGCGTATAATATTTACATACACAACAGGTTCAACAGGTTCATATAAAACTGGTTTGAATAGGGTGGTTGATGTTAGCCTAGTGGTCGTCTAAATGATCGTGCATTTAATCTCTTAATTTTATATAAAATGCGACAAGGCCAATCCAAAAAGAACTTTTAAGATGTTGAATGTGACATTATCCTTAATCATACTGGCATCTACTTTTGTTTATGGTAATTTTATCTCAACAATAATTTCAACCAATCATTACCTTGCTTTTTTAGTTATGGAAAGTAAATCCACGGGATCATAATGCCCGTATATTATCGTTAAATGGGCTTGTTCAAACAGTAAAACTGACGATAATTGTACAGATATTTTATGTGGTTCTGATTATGTGTTGCTAAATATTACGTAGTTTTCGTGTCTGTAATTTCAATAAGCTTAAGTGTTTGTCGTACGTTTTACACATAAGATTATAACACATATAAAGAATTGTTAATAATTACCCTTGCAACTATAAAGGGTCCTTTTCCAATAAGGTAAATTGACAAAATTGAAAAAAGTAGTTTCAGATTCGCAAATGTTCGTTTTAGTTATGATATTTGTGAGGAAACAATAATACTGAACATTTACCATGCTCTAAAATACCCAGTATAAGATATTTTGACGATTTAAAAACCCGACAATTATAAAGCGTTGCAACGCGAAACGAATAAATAAGTTGGAGAGTTCTGTTGTTGTTGCATCTTAAAAGTCATTGAAGCTACTAAATCTTCCATAAACCATACATAAACTGTGGAACAGTTCATATACATCACATTTTAATAAAGCTCGAATGCGATCATATATAGGTGTTTACAGTCACTGTGATGTCCATCATCTGGGTCAAACTCATGATAATCGAGTGTCCTTAGGCATTATAAAGTCTATTTGTTTCTCTTTATTTTGTTTTTAATTTGAGTAACTCTTTGGCCTAGATGTTCAGGGCAAGCGTCTACACGATATTTTTCAGGCGCGCAGACAGAAAGGTCAACAGCCATGGCAGAATTTGCAGCTGTCACTTTGTTGATGGCCTTAAGGGGAATCGACCAACAAGTTTTGTGTACAGCAAAAATGATTGTAGCTTCCCAGATGTACATTAACAGATGAATACCGAGTACGTGGACAAGTGAAATTCTTCTCTTTCTGGTGGGATGGAATATTGGGGGTTACACCATTTGAAATACAAATGATTCACAATTTATTCAATGTGATTGTCTAGAAGTGTTTCATTGAATTTACCCATAATCACATTACATTTACATATTTTATTTATATTATTTTGATGCATTGTAGATGCCGATAGTACATAATAAAAGTTGACCCCAGTTTGTATAAATTTTGAAGCACAACAATCTCATTATATAACTTCTCCCTCAATAAGTCAATACATATTCTGTTTTCACAATCAGACAAAAAAGGCCTAAGCTAGATGATACCCAGATAGTTGATGTTCCTTATGATCAAGCCATTTCAACTGGTGCTGTCATGGATCACAGCTATCATCTAGTGCAGCCATATACTGATGATGCCCATGCGGATAACCCAACAAATCATGCAAAAGAATGTAAATTTCTTAGTGTATTTGTATACTTTAATTAGATTTTTCTGTAGATTTACAAAAACTGTGTCATTTTAATTGTTTACTTTTTATTTTTGACTTCACCAGGGAATCATTTATAAATATTGAATTGATAAAGGTGTTATTAGAACTGATGTGTGTGAGAATTACTTGCCAGGCAAACTAAAGATCTTTCACATACATGTTGTATCAAATGTGTTAAACTAGCTTAATTGATGTTTTTCCTTGATTACATAGCACATCTCATCAACAACCACTACCAAAGAAGAAAACATACCTATGCTGATCAAAAGTCATTGGGGCCCATTTAAAATAAATCTTTCTGCTTTTAATTAATAAACATAATAATGGCAAAAAGTTTACCTTATCAATTAAACATGATTTACCATAGCTGTACTTTGTGTTTGCTGTTTTTTACAGAATCTTATACAATGTTCTTATTTGTGTTTCAGTTCAAGAATTGAAAAAAGAACATTCATGAACTGGAAAACGAGCTCAGAGTGCTTTAAATGCGGAAAAGTTGATTCTCCATAACATATATTATTAGTGATACAGACTAGGTATGTGAACCAAAAAAACAAATTAATGCTTGCTTCAAACATAAGGTGCCCTATCATAAATATTTATTTTAAAATCCTTTATTGTATTCCCTATGCATATTTGATTAAAATCAAACGAGAAATATGTTATGGGTTTTTGCAAAAGTAAACGCTATACTTTGTCACATTAAAAAAGTTTATATTAGCAGTTAGAAAGGCAATGTATATATAGTGTAGTTGACAAATTGGTTCGTATCATCCCTCTGTAAAATGTTAACCCGCTTCAACATCTAACATAAATTGATGCTAATTATTGTTGATGCTGTTGTATACATCATCTCCACCAGATGTTTTTCAAGTGTTGTTGAACATGGTCAACAGGATGTCACCCTTCAATTACTATTCTGGCTGGACAGTGTCATGTTTTAAGGTTGAGGACCAAATCCTTATAACATTAATGAAGCTCCGGTTTAATTGTTAGGACTTGGATTTAGCAGTTCGGTTCAATACTAGCAGGGGCACTGTTTCAAATATCATTAATACCTTCATCTGTGTGTTGCGGTTACTTTTGTGGCACTAAATGCATCTTTAGTATATTGTACAGATCTACATCAGATTCAGCTAGTGTACAACACTGTAAAGTTTTAGACCAGCTACAGTCAGGTTATTTGATTTTAGCAGATAAAGGTTTTAATATTTTTTATAAATTTTCATCTGGTGTCTCGTTAAACATCCCACATTTTTTCTAGTAAAGGTCATTTAACAAAGAAGGAGGCTGAACTTTGCTTTAAGATATTAAGAAGCAGAATCCATGTAGAGCGAGCCAATGAAAAAATAAAGAACTATGATATTTTAAACCATATTCTGTCACAATATAGGCATTTGTCAAACCAAATATTTCAACTATGTTGTTGTCTTGTGAACCTTCAAGTACCACTGCTGAAGGATATTGCTTAAAAATATAAAAAAACATAGTAAGAATTAACAAAATTGTAAAACTGTATTCATATTCATGTGTTATTATCTCATACCATATTATATGTTAACATAGACATATGTATATCAATAAAAATTCAATCTTTCTTGCAACGTTTCAAAATGTAAATACGTAATAAAACATTCGAGCATATCAAAGAACGACACAACTAGCATAATGATAGACACGCGTATAAATGAATATAGGGAATAACTTTACACTTGACAAACTGAAATAACACATGTGGGTACTAAATGTCACAATTTCTCAATAGATGTAACCACACTTGGTTAAATGTCATTAAACAGAAGGATTGTACTGCCTTTAATTCAGAGGAAAAGAATGTTTTGAAATAATAAAAGTCAATTATAATTGGGATGTCCATTGCCCAAGAATCATCTTGCACTTTACGAATGATCTGCATGTCTTTTGGGGTCTTAACAATCAAATCACAACAATTTGTCCCTTTCAGGTAGAGTTGACCCTTACTTTGGTGCCAGTTGTCATGGGTCTCTTTTAACATCAACCCTTCATGAGATGATGGCTCTAAAACAAACAAATATATCAATTAATTGCTCTGTAAAATCAAATACCATTAGGAGCATGGCACTGGGTGGAAGTGTTCAAGTTGCAGATTCAATTATAAATAAAACTGTTCTAGTTGTGGTATTCAATAAAGACCTTAAAATGATTTTGATGATTAGAAAAGAAATAAAATCAGTTTTTTTTTTTTTTTTAATTTATCATCCTCTTTTTTGGAACAAGAGCTGTCAGAAGACAGCGCGCTTGACTATTCGAATGCTTTACAGTATAAGTTAATAATATTAACGTAAGCCATCATGGGGAAATTGTTCATATTCAATAAAGTCAAAATAATATTGTCATATTCTAAGTGGAAGAGGACCATAATTGAAACATATTGATCGCTTATGTTTTAAAGAAGTTGTACTTTATAGACGATTATGAATTCAGGTATATTTTCCACAATCTATTGAACACGTGTAAAGACATAATAACACAAACTAATAAGATGTTATTTAAAGTTTGATAGCAATAGCTTGGGTGGGATGGTTGGACGGTCCCTAACAAATAAAATAAATATTTGTGGGTTTTTTTACCATGTTTTTGTCCTATGGGGGTGGAGAGGGGGTATAATGTGGGGTTGTGGTCATTTATTAGATGATCTTTCAAAAATAAGAACAAAAGAAATAGGGAAAACAAATATTTATTTTTTTGGGGGGTGTGGGGGATTCTGATTATGGGGTGGGGCGTGGGGATGGTTTGGGAGGAGTTCATTGTGGTATGTAAGGTTAGTGTTGTTTTGCCAAAGCATGAATCAAATTTGATCATAAATAAAGAAGTTATGGTAATTTAAGCAAAATTTATTAATTATTTGACCTTGATAGTAAAGGTCATGCAAAGGTCAAGTTCAAATTCAACTTGCCAGGTACAGTACCCTCATTATATTTAGAAGGTATTTGAAGTTTGAAAGCAACATCCTTGATACTTTAGAAGTAAAGGCGATCTAATCATAAAATTTAACAAAATATTCAAAGTAACTAAGACAAAAAGGGCTATAATTCCGTTAAAATGCCAACCAAAGTTATGCAACTTGCCCTGTACAGTCCCCGTACAATAGTTAGCGAGTTGTCCAAGTCTGAAAGCAAAAGCTATGATACTTTAGGAGTAAAAAGGACCGAAACACAAAACTTAACCAAATGTTCAATTATCTTAGTATAAAAGGGGCCATAATTCAACCAAAATGCCAGTCAGAGTTACATTTCTTTGCCTGCACAGTTCCCGTATGATAGTTAGTAAGTGTTGCAAGTATGAAAGCAATAGCTTTGATACTTTAGGAATAAAGTAAACCTAAACACTAAACTTAAACAAATTTTTGTATTTTCTAAGTATATAAAAGGAGCATAATTCATACAAAATGCTTGATACAGTTGTCTGCTCTTGTTTATAGATTGGGGTCACGTTGGTAAACAAGTATGCAAAATATAAAAGCAATATGACAATGTATATAGAAAATATTGAGGTGGTGCGCAAACTTTAACATAGATTTTTCAATAATATGCATATTCTAAGTGGGAAAAGGGCCATAGTTCTTACAAAATGCTTGCTACAGTTGTCTGCTCTTGTTTATAGATTGGGGTCATGTTGGTAATGAAGAATGCAAAATATGAAAGCAATATGTCAAGGGACATTGAAAATAGTTGAAGTGGTACGCAAACTTTAACATAGATTTATCAATATAAACGCATATTCTAAGTGAAAAAATGCCCATATTTCTTAAAATATGATTGTAACAGTTGTCTGCTCTTCTTTATAGATATTGGTAAAGAAGTACGCAAAATATGAAATCAATATGTCAAGGGACATCGAAAATATATGAGGAAGTACGCAAACTTTAACATTCCAACGCTCACGGGAACGGGAACGCCGACGCCGGGGTGAGTAGGATAGCTCCACTATATATAGTTCATATATAATAGTCGAGCTAAAAATAAAAAAGTTGTTATTATATCAAAGGCATTTAAATGAATGTATTTAAATGAAATTATTTACCTAAGAAGACGTCTTTATTAGAACAGCATGCCTCTGCAACATTCATGTCCTTTGCCGAAAATGGTCACTTGATTTCTATGATGTCTGGTGACAATAGCTGTTGCTTTTTTCGTTGCAAGTGAAAAGGTCCACTGTACTCCCCCTGAACGAGTCCATCAGGAGAGGCACCAAGGATACCAGACTGGTGAAGCCAAATACCTGTGATATAAGAAAAGCATAAACCATTATGTTACCCATACAATTCACTTCACCTCGTATGCTGTATAACACTGTTTAACATTTTTATCAAATTTTGCCTTGAAATAGTACCAAAGTGAACTGTGCTGGTGCAAACATAAATATTCATCTTTTTACTATGTTCTACTCTACTACAGTCTACAGTACATTTTCTTGTATTATTTTTTAAACTAATGGAATAAGGCAAATTGTCATGTATCATTTTTTGAAATCTTGTATATGACAGTTCATTTTAAATGTTTAAAAGTATAAAATCGAGTATATGAGAATGAACTAACATATATGTATATACATGACTGTCGGTAATACAGTTGCACTTCCTGCTTTGCAGTAGTCGTCTATGGCATTTCTGTCGTGGGTAATGCCCCACTGGATAGGGGCCTGATTTTCAAGTTTGTAAGAACTAAGAAGGCGTGTCTCCAGGGATAACGTCATCCTGTGGAACGTAAGCAAGCATTGAAAAAAATTACTGATTTTTGCACTTCATCTTACTAGAATTTTCAATGAAGAAAATTAAGTAAAACTTGAGGATTTATGTAGATCTAAACAAGAGATGTGTTTGTCAGAAACACAATGCCCCCTATTGCGCCGCTTTGAAATAAAATTTCAATATTTCATTTGGCAGGTTTACAAATTATCTCCCTTTAAAAGCTTATTACTTCCCTTGGATTGTATTTTTTTATTTTTGATCTCGAAGGATGAGCTTGACCTTGACCTTTCACCACTTAAAATGTACAGCTTCATGAGATACACATGCATGCAAAATATCAAATTGCTATCTTCAATATTGCAAAAGTTAAGGCCAATGTTAAAGTTTTTTGATGGACACACAGACAGAAAGAAAGACGGACTGACAGTTCAACTGCTATATGACACCCTACCGGGGGCATAAAAACTAATCTGTTCTGCATTTAATAAACACTTCATGATTCACCTGTTGCGTTTTGCAGCCGATATGATCTGTCCAAGATTGGAGGCAGTAAATCTGAGCTTTCTCACTGCAGCCCACACTGCATTTACCCTTTGGCCACTAGTCACAGATGCAGTCGATTTTATTTCGTCTGTACTCAACACTTGTTTACCCAATAACCATGTATGTGGCTGTGAGGCTGATAGGTATTCATGGCTCTGCAACAAGTCTTCAACCAATGGCACTGGCGCTGCCTGAGATGCTGGCTCCTCCAACAGTATCCAATGTAAAGCCAGAATAGAATACAATAAAACTTACTATTATGAATTACACAACATTTGTCCCAATTGTCAGCAATCCTTGGTTCACCAGCGCAACCCCTTTTCCCACTCTCCATTTATCCGATATTTATACTAAACTCATTGCATTGAAGCAAAAATGTCACACAGACTCAAGTGTAAATGTCAACTCAGAGAGCAGACAATTAAACATTTACAATAACTATTGCTTATATACATATATAATATATAATAATAATTAGCACATACAACACACACATAATTTATTATTTGTTGAATTTATTGAAGGGAATGATTGTTTTGAACAGAGCCTAAAATAATCAAATATTGTATATGTATACACATGCCATATGATAAACCATTGCCTGTCTCACATATTAACCATTTCACATATTAAAATACATAAAATCAGAGTTACAATGATTTGCAACAGAGATTTGCACTAAAAATGTAATATCAATGCTAAAATTATATCAAATGATGGCATTGATGAGATTTCATCATCTTGGTACAAAAATAACTACGTAAAAATAGGAGGTCTTACATAAAAAATAAACATAGAAGGAATCTAAATTAAACTCTTCAACAAAAAATCTAAAAAGTATGGGATCATAGATTCATACCAAATAATGGTAGCATAGAGTTTATGTCAACACTGTGCGAAAAGGAATCACACCATTATTTTAATGTTAAGAAACAATTTTAAGGCAATGGCATGCTATTGTATCAAGTAACATGAAATCGAAAACGTTTGTAAAGTTTCTTTAACTTTTAAACTTTCGAAGTACTTTTGTAACATACATGTATGAATCAATTATCCCATACAAAAATAAACATGCTAGAATAGTGTAATTCATGAACAATGAACTGGAACAATTTGGCAACCTGTAAAACGCCCTAGCTTTCCAAGTTCATTATATAAAAAGGACCTGTCCTCAGCAGTAACACTTCCCTTAAGAGCTCTAAATGAAAATGGTTTAAATGTTTTTTAATATTTCCTTCATTTCAAAAAGGGGGTACCGGTAATGCCATAATAATATGTAATTTTTAAATCATAACACTTCATATTATGATGAGATATTCTGTCATAGGGTCTCAAAAGGGTTTACAAATAAAAATTCAGTATGGTCAATGACGCATCGATATTTTAGTATAGTACTTGTACTTTACTGTGCAATTGTGTCACTAAACAATTTAATTCAATGAAGTGAGTCAATAAATATAACATTCACTGGAATATCTATATACCTGTATCCAGTTTGCTTTTCAGGATAAAGTTTACTCATGGTCACTGTAGCCTTTGGTGGCGCAGACTTGGGACGTTTCATCCAACTACACTTGACATCAGTTTTGCTAGCTTTCTTATACCTGAAAAAGTATACAAACATAACTGATCTAATAAATAGAACATATCTAAGAGATTAATATGTTCAGGTTATAGAATAGTATTAGCTGATTGTAGTATAATTGTAGTCAGTAATGGCAATGAGAGAGCTAACGCAGTAATAATTTTAATCGCTAGCCTCACTACCCAGCCTAGTGACATGTAATTATTGTTGGTCAAATTAATAAATTTAAATAGACAGGCTAGATAACATTTTCATCTGATTTTATTAAAGCGTGTTATAGGCTTTATAAATGTGATAAAGTGAAGACTGATAAAACACCTGCTTGCTTGAACAATTCAAGAGCATTATTGAGTTTGTAATTGTAATAATTTTGAAATGCAAGTGGAATAAAACCTTATTCATAAAGGCTTGTTATATGCTGGAAACAGGTATGAGATATTGTGCATTGTTAGGAAAGGTTGCCAAGTCATACTTGTTAAAACATACAGAAACTCAAAAGAGTTCATTATTTCATATACACTTTTAAATGAAATATGTCACACAAAAGGCATCAATTAGAAAAAGTAACAAAGAAAAAAGATAGAATGTTGGCTTAAGCGTACCATTTATACCAAAGCGTACCAGGCTAAAGTGTACCTCTAAGCAGACTGAAGCAACCACCCTATAGTGTTATTATTATAATAATAGTAAAGAATGTTATAATAATTTGTTAGTATCTCAATCTGTGGTACATTTTGTTTATTATGTGCTGTTGATTTTAAATAAATTTGTTATTGATGTATTGTTTATAATATATTCTAATTATATACACTTATAATTAAGAACAAAAAACTCAGTATTAATATAAAAAACAATGATTTATATTCTGTTTCAATCGAATAATGTATAAAATATGGACTGAATATATCTCACACAAACATCTATAAATTCACACATTTTCAATGATGTTAAGAAGTTTACAACACCATTTCAAGAATTATAGTGAGAGCCTTACTGTATAAACACATCCATTTAATTCGATGGTACACTTAAGTCTAAACTGGTTCGCTACAGTAATGCACTGGTACGCTTTGGTAGTGGTGCGCTTAAGCACCCCAAAAGATAAATAAAAACATATTTTTCAAATTTACCCAAACAATAGTGCTGCTGCTACATGATGGCATTTGTATTGTCCCATGGGACACTTGCAGGAGGTCGA
This sequence comes from Dreissena polymorpha, assembly GCF_020536995.1. NCBI lineage: Eukaryota > Metazoa > Mollusca > Bivalvia > Myida > Dreissenidae > Dreissena > Dreissena polymorpha. The sequence goes on from NC_068361.1 coordinate 14,239,083, forward strand.
CTGTACAAGGCCATTACTTTCCTTATCAAGGCAAATCTGCAGAGAACACATAAATCAAAATGACACTAAATCCTTGTACATTAAAATATATATTCGATTATGTTGATATCCGAAAGCATGTGCATTATAAATAATAATCATCTCAAAAAAAGATAACGGTCCATTTTGCTGCAAGGCAATGAAAAACGGGCTGTAAAACAATGCTTTAAATCGTTATCCGATATATTTCAACTTTTAAACTTCAATGATGAAAGAAAATTTACCTGTTCTTTGAATTTTTGCTAAGGATCACTTTTTGTTTTCACATTGTTATCTTCAATTAAATTAAATTTAATATAAATTGTTATTTTGCAGATTTTGATATAAGAATGTGTGTTTTTGATTTTTATGTACTGATTTATCATTGATGCGTGACGCTGGCTGAATCTAGCTAGGAGTGAACTTCAAATTACACATACTATAAAAAGTGATCCTTAGCAAGTAGTATAGTATCGTTACTAAATTGAATGGCGCTTTCAATAATTTATTGGGCTAAATATGCTGACGGCAATAGTAAATTAAGTAGAAAAAGCGAAGCTTCCGTCGAAAGTGGACGCGTTTTACGGTTCGTTATCGATGAACTTAGGGTTGTAACAGCTAGTGTACAGGCATCAATGAAGAACACTTCGTTCAAAGAACAGATAAAACTGATCTTACACTTGTTGTCATATCATACCATATTTTATTAAACTCGTCCAGGAAATTCGATAGTAATCTCGCTAAAGGCTAGCTTACTAACACAATTCCTGAACTCGTTTAATAAAATATGGTACGATATAACAACTCGTGCCAGATCCTATATATGTATATATATATATACATTGCGTTTATCTCGGAGAAAATATATATTACATAATGTGTTTTAGTTTTAGTATAATACATCAAACGTAAAATCAGTTAACTGGATGATAGATAGCTAGCGTGCATACGACAGTGGTCTTTTAAATTATATTTAATTTAGTCCTCATAACGCAATGTAAATAAATATTTCAAATAAAGCATCGGAAATCAAAGCGTTAGACGCATATATATATATATATATATATATATATATATATATATATATATATTTATGTAATGTAAATAGCTTGAATCATCGCCAGTTTTTGTACTAAACATTATACTACATGAACTAAATATTAAACAAAAAGCAGAGTAGCACATTTGAAGCTTATTATCCCCCGACTATAGGCGAAGGGATATTGTTTTGGCGTTGTCCGTCCGTCCTTCCGTCCGTCCTACCTTCCGTCCGTCCGTCCTTCCGTCCGTCCGTCCGGCACTTGTGTGTCCGGAGCTATATCTTGGAAGTACTTTGGTTGGTTTCATTGAAACTTGGTATGAGTGAATATATATAGATACGAGGATGATGCACGCCAAATGGCAGTGTACACCATCTGTTAATAACGGAGTTATGGCCCTTTGTATCTTGAAAAAATGCTTTTTTGTGTCCGGAGCCATATCTTGGAAGTGCTTTGGGGTATTTCATTGAAACTTGGTATGAGTATATATATGGATAAGAGGATGATGAAAGCCAAATTACATTGTACACTATTGGATTATAACGGAGTTGTGGCCCTTTGTATCTTGAAAAAATGTTTTTTGTGTGTGTCCGGAGCCATATCTTGGATTTCATTGAAACTTGGTATGAGTATATAAATGGATGAGAGGATGATGTTGGCGTTGTCCATCCGTCCAGAAATATTTGTGTCCAGAAGTATCTTGGCGGGGGATATCAATTCAACGAATTTGCTTGTTTATATAGACTTGTTGTACAACACATTCTGTGATACTGTTAGTTCCAAAACAAATTATATATAATTGTGTGTTGTCTTGAAGTAGTTTTGGTTGATGTATGTTGTTAAATTTCGTTTTAATATTTGTCAATTATTTTAATTTTCAAATGATTTGTTCACTCCGTACATTTTTCACTCTAGTCAAGTGACCAATGAGCTTTTACAATAGAAAATCGTATACATGTGTTTTAACTTGTTCAGAATAACATAACTGGTACTGGTATTTCGATCAAAACGTTTTACCCGCCTAGAGTTCCAAACAATAGGGTACATAGGACGGTCAGATTTGCATGTTCGATTACTGTATACTATACACACATTTTGCCACTTCATTCAGGGTTTTCGCGGACAGATATATTCTTAATCGCTTTGAAACCATTTATTTGTATATGTACACGTTCATTTTGCGAATGTTATCAAATGAAGCCATACTGGTAGAAAATTAAACAAAAGCGTCTGCAACAACCTTTATGATCGGTCGGGTCATTGGGAGCGAATTTCTGTAGATGTCGGTATGTTACTTCTATGCGTAATATATCCACTCGTGTACGGATCAATACACAACATTATTGATTGCATACACGAAATTCAAAAGTACTGACGTACTCTTCAAACTATTTATGGCCATTATGCAATTCTCATCCGCAATACACGAGATGAGTTTATTATTACATTTTGACAGGAAATGACGACCGTCTGGCAGCATTCGGAATCCTTCGCCGACACGAACCTTAAGATGCTTGATGATGGGTATTTGTGTGACGTCATATTAGCTGCCGGCAACGACTTCAAACGTCTGAAATGTCACAAATTCATTCTTGCCAGCCGCAGTCCGGTGTTCCATGCCATGTTTTGCGGCACTCTCGCTGAATCAAGTGACGTTATAAACATACCGGATATCGAAGAGCCTATACTGCGGATTAGTAAGGTAATCGATTTTTATTGACAATATGATAATGTAGTTGTTAACCATGCTATATGGAAAATAAGACTTATTTTCATCTATTTGATGAATGTTTGAATGCTACATATACTAATAATTAAAAAATACAAAATAAATAATTTCTGACGAACATTCGTGTTATGTGTACACACTTGCTTAACTGTTTAAAAAATAAACATAAATATTCCTTACCTGGTTTAGACACTTTTAACTAAAACACATGTTTTTTAAATCATTGCACATTTTGTATTATAAATTAACACGTCTGTAACGCACATATACTGTTAATTTCGATTTCTCAGAATTTAAAAGATGTATAGAAAAAGCGACTATTGCACACATTTTGACTTGGTGGGTTATCAAATATTTTAACCCGTTCAAGGTTTATGGATACCTATATCATTAAATAAATAAAATTTGAACCCAAACACTGCTTGCTTCATCGTTACAAAGGACATAACATGTAACCACACAACTTCACTATTCATTGCAGAACATAATTTAAATGCAAACATCTACATATATTTTGTTTTTAGGCCAAATGTATTGGCTTTTCTAGCGCTATATTTCCCTAACGGTAACGATGTCATGCAGCAGGATAATGCTTGTCCTAATACAGCCATTGTTACAAGAACTTTCCTTGTCAGCAGCCGTGTTAATCTGCTTAAATGGCCAGCGCTCTATCCCGACATGTCACTGTTGTTAGACACGTTAAAGACATGCATTGTTTAACGATTTAACCCCGCGCCCACCCCCTCAACATGCTAGGAACTTTGTGTAGCTGCCATAGACACACGTGTTCCTGCCACAGACAAAATACACAGATAATAAGACGTCGCCAGAAAAAATCAATTGGTGCGTAGCAGATGTGTGGCGTTCGAAAATGCAAATGGTGGGCAGACACGATATTGTCCTCTGTAAAATCGATCATAGTAATGTGTGTGTGTGTGTGTGCGCGCGTGTGTTGTATGAGTGTGTGTGTGTGTGTGTGTGTGTGTGTGTGTGTGTGTGTGTGTGTGTGTGTGTGTGTGTGTGTGTGTGTGTGTGTGTGTGTGTGTGTGTGTGTGTGTGTGTGTGTGTGTGTGTGTGTGTGTGTGTGTGTGTGTGTGTGTGTGTGTGTGTGTGTGTGTGTGTGTGTGTGTGTGTGTGTGTGTGTGTGTGTGTGTGTGTGTGTGTGTGTGTGTGTGTGTGTGTGTGTGTGTGTGTGTGTGTGTGTGTGTGTGTGTGTGTGTGTGTGTGTGTGTGTGTGTGTGTGTGTGTGTGTGTGTGAGAGAGGGTGTGTGTGTGTGTGTGCGTGCGTGTGTGCGTGTGTGCGTGCTTGCGTGCGTGCGTGTGTGGTTGTGTGGTTTCGTTCGTGCGTGCGTTCCTGCGTGCGTACGTGCGCGCGTGTATGCGTTTGTGAACGATTTGCTTTTGATTGGCTTTTTTTATAAAAACAAAATGTTCTAAGAAGTCGAAATAAAACACCAATGTGCTTTAAATGTGTTAAGTCGATGTCGTTAATGTATATTGTGACTACTTGATAAGCGCTTTTAAATAAACATTGTTTTGTGACATTGACCATAATTTGTTTTCTTTAGATATTTATATAGCGGAAAAGTAGACCTTACCGCGGACAACGTCATGCCTTTGATATATGCTGCGAAGAAATACGATGCTTCTGGTTTGGAAACCATGTGTGAGTTATTCTTGAAAGAAATTGTAGAAACACGTAATGTTTGTACAATCCTTGATCAGGCCATACGTTTTGACTGCCACAATCTAGAACATCATTGCTTAGACTAAATACAAAATAACTCGAAAGGCGTTTTAGAATCTGACGCCTTTGTTGAAACGTCAATGGAAGGACTGAAAAAAGTTTTAGAAATGAACAAAATGTTGTCCAGTGAATGTGAAGTGTACTTGGCCTGCAAGCGATGGGCCTCAAAGAGGATTGAATCCACTGGAAAACAAGCAACAGGAGAACACATTCGGAATGAAATGGGAGAGGAGATTATCAACCTCATAAGATTCCCTAGCATGACTTCAGAAGAGTTCACGGATGTTGTGTCTAATGATGATGTTCTCACTAAAGAAGAAATAGTGTCCGTTTATCAAACAATAGCAAAAAAGACAAATGTCTCGAAGTTTAAGAAGGATCCTAGAGGAATGACATGTGAAAAATACCTGTTTGTCAGAACGGTTGAGGTTGGTGCTAGTAATAAACCATGGAAATATAATGGCAAGCAAGATGGTCTCACTTTCACAGTTTCAAATGAATGTAAAATGACAGCTATTGATATGTTTCTTCCCCTATCAGAAGGTTCTGTTGATGGCGTATTGGAGATTTTGGAAGGTACTAGAATTATTCATTCACAAAATATTAAGTTGTGTTACACTCCTGGACTGCAGCACAAACTCATAAGTCTTGACAAACCAATTCATCTTATTGGTCAGCAGGAATATTCGATCAGACAGAGAATGAATGGAGCAAGTGTGTATAGATGCACTTCTGGTGTAGCGCAAATTAGCGTTCAAAATGTCACTTTGAGGTTGGTCAACTTGACGGTCGGAAAAAGTGATAATGGAACGACCGTTGACATCGGCCAATTTTACGGATTTGAACTTTTAATAATAACATTCGACTGACAAGTAAGCCCTTTTAATGAAAAATAAACTTGACAGTTTCATAGGTTTGAACTTTTAATCAATACATTTGACATACATGTAAAGCATGTAATGTGAGCATAATTTCATAAAATACATATATGGCTATCGTCTGTTATTTGTGTATTTGGCTTACTTTTAATTTGCAGGTTAGGCTAGATATGTTTGTAATAATGTTTCTTGCGATATGCAACTAAACGAAATATGTGAATGTATATATGAAAGAGCCCTCTAAACATGCGCCAACTAAACGAAATATGTGAATGTATATATGAAAGAGCCCTCTAAACATTTGACCATGCACGTGGATGAAGAGCGGCTTCCTGATTAAACACATACTTAAAGCAGCTAAGAAGCCCATTGTATTTAAACATTGTGTTGTGCTACTGCAATGTTAAAATTAGTCGGCCTGTAAGCTAATACATGTCTGTCGAAATATGTTTAAATAAGTATGAATTTAAACAGAAACGATTTTTTACAAAGTGTTTAACACCACATGAATGACAAATATTTTGCTGAGAGACTGATGAGGCTTGTTTCGGAATCTCAACAATAGGACATGATCGCGACCGGACATGATGATTTTGATATTATTGCATAAACTCTATCTATAATGCCCTCTGGTGGGCTGCAGAAACTTGGCAAATGAGGGCTTGAATGGAAGAAATCGTGCATTAGCAAGACGATTCACGTGCCGTTCAAGCCCTGTTATGTGTTTTTCATATCCATAATCTGGTCCACACGCAGTTACTTCCCTTTCCCAGCCTTCGACGACTTTTCAAGCATAAATGGGGAACTGAATAAGCACCCGTTTCCTCATGCATGCAGGGATAATGGCAATGCCTATTTCAATCCACATTTCAACTTATACCATCTTCACTCTCTTGACAACAGCTTTATTGTATTGGCAACGTCAATGAAGTTAAGGTTATTTACTCAACACTTTCAAAAGACTATGCTGTAAATTTAAGTGATTATGCACCTTCAACAATCCTGTCGTAAATTCAAAAATAATTCCTCATGTCTTATTTTGCGCGGCTGCATTTCAACTTTGCATTAATCCACTGTTTAAACACATTTTAAATCGTTAACTGCCTATCCGAAGCTAAAGCCTCGTCATTTCGGATGATGACCGAGTGAGGCATATGTAAAACACAACCTTGAACTGTATTGAAATAATCGAATTATTTTGTCGATGTCGAATGAACAAAACATTGTTTTCAATGTTATTTTAATTTATTTTGGTATGTGTGATTTGTTTATGCAATAATAGCGAAAATACACATTTTCTCAGACATGATCATCTGCGGGCGCTCTAAAAATCCGTTCCTGCGGAACGGATTTTGAGAGCGCCCGCAGATGATCCTGCCCTCGAAAACGTGTATTATCCCAATATTGTGTTCATGTCTTAGATGTGTGCTCTCTTTAAGAGGAATAATTATCTGTGTGACTACCAAGAATTTAAGCCATGAAACAGAGACCATGTTTAGTAATAAGGCATCTGGGAGCTAAATGCTGCAAATATATATATATTAAAAGTATTTATGAGCCTAGATACGCATAGTACTGTTGCCTTTTCATCTTACATATAAAGCTTTATTTTATACGTGAAAATATATCACAAATAATAGCAATATTCAAATGAATGTGCTTGACGGTCGGACAAATGGTACACTGTCCAGAGCACAAACATGCCTCAGTCTTATTTGGATCAATTATTCTGATCAAAACATCATAGAATCCATGGCGAAACTTTTTCCAATGAAGTCATTTTGAAACTACAATACAACCGATTATACGTGTGCGTTTATTGTTTTTTTATTAAGTTAAAAATACTCAACATTGAAAGTCACTTGTTATACATTTATAATATATAATTGGATTCGCGCGCATGCTTGCTCAGAATTGTCAAGTGCACTAGATACACACGATCATTTCAATGTCACGGTAATAAGTGTGTCGTAAAAACTAAATAAGCTAACATTCGGAGATGAAGTTGTTTTTTATTCTTATAAAACAGTTTCATTGTTGATACAATTATTTCATTGCTCCAAATATGAACTCAAATATTCATTGAACGTAGGAAAAAGTTTACATATACAAATACAAAAATACACGTCTTGTTAACAAGTGGGTGGGAGTAAAAAGTTATTATAATTTTAAACCAAAAAATACATTATCCTTCGGAATCATCATATACTCGATATAACAACGACGTTTATTATCTTTCGGTTTTAAATTAAGCTTTAAAATGTATTTGTTATAATTTGATCGTTTTTTTAATGTACATTGACACTTTTGTTTTCATCATTTTCTAATAATTCAGCTCTCAAAATAAATGTAGCAAACAAATCACGGCTTTCTCTCAATGTCTTTGATCTATATTTTATGGTTGCCTACTTTTAATTTACTGTATTAAAATGTCAAGCATCTTCGTTATTTTAATAAACAACAATATGAACATTTATTGCGTTTTCATATATTTTACACGACAACAAAATGCCAAAACTTTTCAATTTAATAAACTTGTTTTTATCAAAAGGATACGATGCGTATGTACTTAAAAACACGTGTTTGATGGTTTTCGAATCACTATATCTTTCTTCCCTTAAAATTTGGAATCATTAGTGATATTATAGGCATTTTTCACTGTTGAATAAAATTGTGTAATTGTGTCGTATGAACAAATCTGCATGAATACTACATTATAGGCATTTTTCACTGTTGAATAAAATTGTGTCATTGTGTCGTATGAACAAATCTGCATGTAAACTACATTTGGACTCAAATCGTACATCAAATCATTTCTGTCTTCAGTTGTCAAAACACCTATATACTGTTTGATTCCAATAATGTCGCTTTAATGGAATTACCATTTGTATTCATTTGCTTCTTAATATTAAATCACGTAAACTTGTTTTATTAGTAGCACAGCCCGATTAATATTTTTATTTAGTACTGCCCTTGGAATTTGTTCACGTCATTATGTCATTATGGATTTTGTGACGTCATACGACCGACTTTCCCAGTTGTAATCTACATGCATAGGTCATTGGGTTTATAACGTTCCATTTTATTTATATTTTCTCTCTGATAGGCGTTTCTTGTTTGATTTAATTATTTTTAATTTGTTTAGCAGTCACATAAACAACCAAGCTATGTAATAGGGAATTTTTACACCCTTTATTGCTGCTTCTTCCTGTATTTGCGCGATGATAATCTGAGATATTTACTCTATGATTCTACATTCTCAAATCTTTTCTATAAAGAAGGAATGTAGTTGACAATTGTTAATTGTTTTATTTGATCGTTCGTCAAAAAGTTGTAATTCTGTTACTCTTGTATCTTCAATACAATTGAGTAATTAAATAGTAATTAAATTGAATGCGTTTAAATTCCCTTTTATTATTGTTTAATTTGAGTTACAATGCTATAACGTTAAATTGTATTTACACTTGAATGTATTATGAATATTGCTGGGCCAAGTGTGAGGTTTAGCGCTCTATAACCAGGTTTAAACCCCCAATGCTTTGCATTGACCGTTCCAAGGCGGTGACCCCAGCATTATTCATATTTTGTGTTTATGTTGGTTTGTATTGTGCTGTATTGTGCTGTTTTGTACTGTTTGGGCAATCGGTCACTTGCCTTAAATAAAGGACCAACTAATTGTTTTTAATGAAAATTCAATACTGCTCCAGCAGCTGGAGTTTCACTTCGTTATATTGTAACATCGTTGTATCCCTTGATATACGTTCTGCTTTTCCAATTATTGTGTTCCATTTTGTTCAATATAACACAATTAAATTATATGTTTGATTAGTTACTCAATCAATAAAAGCTTGCTTCAGTATTTATGTATGTTACTCATTCTTTTTAACATCAACCTCTTATATGCGTTGCCAAAATTTCGATTTGTAACAAATAAATACGGTATTGTAAGATAATTCGATTATCTAAAAATAATAAACGGCGACCCCATTTTTCCCCAGCAAAAGGCTGGGACATAGAATTGACACTCGAGATATATTTGGCTTGATATATCAATTCAACTAATTTGGTTGTTTCATATTTGTGACGATCAGCATACAGGCAATTTTACCATCTTTTATGTTGTGAAAGAAACAAATGACAGTAACAATCATAAATGATCCTTAACTAACGTACAACTAACGATTTCCTTTTATAATGTGCTTTTAAGCAGATTGCTTGCATTACATTAAGTGGTGTATTTCAAGTGCTGTTAAAAATTGGAAAAATAAAATTCCTGAAATGTCACCAGCGAAAAAACATTTTGCTTCTATCTGTTAGTCTGTTTATACTGTTATTTATTAACGGATGGATTTTACATATCAGAACTTTACAAAACAATTACCGATTACTTAAGTCAATTACTCTCATCACCGTCGTGGCACGGCCAGTTTAAATGCGTGCTGCACTTAATCTTAACGTCAGAATAAATAACAACTCACTTGCTAAGAAAAATGACAATTTTAAGATATTTATGGAAATAAATTAAATGGCATCCATACTGCCTTGAACACTAAATCAAAGTTATCAAGAACAAAAGGTTTGTGTAGCTTGTCTTTTATTGATGACAAATGGTAACTCGCCTATCAAATAAGAGGTAAAGCACATGTTATTCAAGTTAACATAAATAATTATCAATCGTGTGGTCACCGCATTGGAAATTTCACTGAACATGATCCGATCACAAGGACTTTCCTTAAACGTTTATAGTATAATTCATTTTCTTCACAGTTTTGAGAAACACAAACATGGTATTCTACCTTGTGACCTGAAAGTTTATATCATGTAATGGAATATATCGTTATTAAACTTTTAAATAAATGTATTGGCTTCATTCCGCGTATTATAGTGCAATTACCTGGGTATAGTGAATGCATAAAACAACTACTCTTGACATTTGCCAACAAAGTTGACAGTAGTTCGAACACTTACTAAATATAAACTAAAAAATAGAACATAATTTATACTACAAGTCTTGCTAAGATCTGTATTAGTTCCTATATATAACAAAACAATGAAAACAAACATGCTGCCATGCAAACAATTGTGTATTAAATCGCTTGTGTCATTACTATTTGTATAAGCAGCAGGTGCTGCGAAGACAACACTAAAATTAGGAAGATACAAATACACCCCGTGCTTGCTCCAATTTATTGTACTATTTCTCAGTCTACGTTGCAATTTAATATATTTATATTTGTTAGGTTTGTTTCCCTTTGTTTACAAAATATGGCTTACTTAAATTGTATGGAATTGACATAAAATAAGTAATTCAGCGATCCGTTTTCTGTATCGAATATGAATCTAAGCTTTATGAAAATAATTCACATGTTTGTAATGTGTAATAGGTATAATCAGTATCATTCTTTCCGATAAAAAACACAACAACTGGTAAGTGTAACCTTTATTGACTTTCATTATATGTACTTATATTTTATTTCAGCAAATTTTTTCCATTGCATACACGGTTATTTTTTATATGTTTTTTATTGATTATATTTGTGCTATTAATTTTCTGCCGTTAATACAATTGGATACAGGGTTTGTGTTCTTTTTGCTGTGTTTGTTATTTGATTAATATTGTGCAACCATCTATTTTCTGCCACTAATACAATAGTTATTTTATTGTAAAATCGCTTTATTAGCTTTAAGACTAAACTTGACTATAGACAGGCTACTGAATATTAATATACCTAAACGCTCGTGGGTGTGTGTTTTCGTTAGTATATGTTGAGCAACCCAAACTTGTTGTCTTATATTTAGGGCAATTTACCTTGCACTTAGAACTAATTTTGTACATTTAGTTCTCGCTAAAGTGCTTCTTTAAATATTATTGCAAATTTGTATGTGTGTGATTAATCTGCTTTGCAATTGTATTTGCTTGGAATATAATAACATGTATTGTAAATGGACAGCAGTAAATGATAAGGCTTCAAGTTGTCTAAGGTATGTCAACGAACATGTCATCCCATATATTGAGAATGGATACTGTAAAGATAGTATCATACAACTGTCTTGATCTTAATGATATGTCGAAAAGACCTGGTGTTTTTGAATATCTTAAAAGTCTATATGCCCGTATATTTTGTCAATTCAATGGGAAAAAAAGATTACTCAAAATGAGATGTATTAATTTTGGCAATTCTAATTCAGGAGGAGTATGCATTTTATTTAAAAAGAGTTTGATAAACATGTTATTTAAAGTGCACAATCTTAAAAGAAATCCATTACGAAATTTATTAATTATTGACTTAATAATAATATATATATATATATATATATATATATATATATATATATATATATATATATATATATATATATATATATATATAATATTTACTATATGCTTACTTTATGGACCAAGGCGACTCCTTTGTGATAAAGTAAAAGTTTTAATATAATAGTATGCCCGAGAATATTTTTATTAACCAGATTTTCCGAAGGAAAAAAACATGGTTATTAGATTGGTGAATGTCGGCAGGCGGGCGGGCGGGCGGGTGGAACAAGCTTGTCCGGGAATTAACTATGTCGTTCATAGTGAGATTTTAAAATCATTTATGCACATTTGTTCACTATCATTGGGCGGTGTGTCATGCGAAAGGATTACGTTGATATCTGCAACGTTAAGGTCACACTTTGAGTTCAAAGGTCAAAAATGGCCATACATGATTTTGTCCTGGCCATTACTATGTCATTTATTGTTAGATTAAAAAATTACTTAGTACATTTGTTCACAATCATTAGACGGTGTGACATGCGAAATAATTACGTCGATATCTCCAAGGTCAAGGTCGTCGCGACTAAAAATAGATTGAATTTGAAACAAGGTGGGTAACTAGGAACAATCAGTTACAATGCACATTTTGAATTGTCTTTCTTTATCATACTTTTTTTGAAATCGAAAACCTGGTTTTGTGACAATTTTGTCCCTTGTAAATTAATCAAATAATTAACGTTATTAAGCAGCAGAATGTCTTAACTGTTTATACTATGCAATATCTTAATACTAAACGGCCACCGAAAAAACTTTGCGAAACCGAGATTTCGCAAACTTAAGTACCCTTTTTCTTAAAGATTCGCTACTTTGAGACATAGTATGCGATAAAAGTCTTATTTTTTATTAATAATTGGTTATTTTCATTCAAAAAATGCGTTTTCTTCACTATGAAATTTATAAGCAAACATGGTGTCCCATGGGTTTTTGCATTTTCCCATGGGATTTTCGATTTTCCCATTGGGATTTTTTTACCCATGGGATTTTTTTTCTCCCATAATTTGCAAATGGGAGAAAAATCCCATGGGATTTTGAACATTTAAAAAAACGTGTTTTATATGCGTTTGCAAGTATTTTTACGTTATTTAAGGACTGTATATTGGTTTTATGCAAATTATATATATAAATATTTAGTAATAAAAAAATCCCATTTTAAAATGGGAGAAAAAAATCCCATGTTTTTTTTCTTATTTTGAGATAATTATTCATGCAACTTCCAAAAACATCATATTTTATGAAATGATGAACAACCTACGGTATTTTAATGCGTTTAGTCGTGTTTGAAAATAAATTCCATGGGATTTTTTCTCCCATGGTTTTTTCCCATGGGATTTTTTTCCAATGGGATTTTTTAGTTTCGTAAGCCGAATAAGTTTCTTAATGCGAAAAACAACAATAAAGGAAATACTAATTATAATTATGAATTATAAATTGAATAATATAAATAACATGAATATTTTAAAAATAAGTAACAATTTCAGGTTAATGCTAGTAGAACTTATAATTTCTTGTTCGAGCAGATGGTTGAGTCCAATTGGTGAGTATGCCAGCTTAGAACCAGTATAAATGCATCGCAGACAGACAACGCTGTCATACTGTACACACCGCTGAGTAACAAGCTTTATTACATTTCAGTCCATGCAAAAAAACTATGTGCAAATTTTATTCAAAGCTATATACACATTATAAAGGTCAGATGACCCGCGTCATGCGAAAATAAAAATGGGTCTCATGTCATATGCGGTCAAAGATGGTCCATCCTAGCTTTTCCAACCGCGCAGTCTGGTCAGGTTCTACGCTGACTGATATATAAAGTCAAGCCATGATTCGTGGTCTCATATCCGAACTCGGTAGCTCCTGTGCGAAACTTTCACCGGAAAAGACGGAAACGAGAAGGGCGCTCGAACTTGGCGGATGCGCGTTATATGTTATATATAATATCGCGATGTGTTTTTTCTTACCTCAAATTAGTAAGCCCAATCAGCGTTTTATTGTGATCTTAGCTTCTACTATTAACAAGAACTTCAACCGACACGAACATGAATTGTATTTTAATATGTTTATTTAAAGCTCGGAAAACTTATTGTATATTAAGACTACTACTTATAAAACAAAGTCGGGTTTTCAACATCTGTTTTCGGCATATAACCTGTTTGTCCAAACCAGATTTTACGCACTTTACTGTACAAAATACCGTTAGGGCCACCGTGGTTACTAATTAAAATCCAGAGGGCGAGAATGCGAGAACGCGAAAATACGATGACGACAGTGCGACAATACGATGGCGACAATGCGTTCGTACGATTGCGAAACGCGCTAGTACGATGACGAGAAAGCGACAGTGCGACAATACAATGGCGGCAGTGCGATAGTACGGTGGCGACAATTCGATATTGTACTGTCGCCGTGGTATCATCGCAATGTCGCCATCGTTCTATCGCATTGTCGCCATCGTATTGTCGCACTGTCGCCATCGCATTTTCGATTTGCCGCCATCATACTATCGCGTGATCGCATTGGCACCATCGTACTATCGCACTGTCGGCTGTCGCCATCGTATTGTCGCACTGTCGTCATCGTATTTTCGCACTGTCGTCATTGTATTATCGCACTTTCGAACTGTCGCATTGTCGCCATCGTACTATCTCACTGTCGCCATCGTATTGTCGCACTGTCGTCATCGCACTGTCTGATTGTCGTCACCGTACTATCGCGTTCTCGCATTGTCGCCATCGTACTATCGCATTGTCGCCATCGTATTGTCACACTGTCATCATAGTATTGTCATTTTGGCGCCATCGTACTATCGCGTTCTCGCGTTCTCGCCCTCTGGATTTTAATGTGTAACCACGATGGCACTAACGGTATTCCGTAATACTGCCATAGCACAGTATGATTAGGTCACTCCCAATGCTCAAGTCTGTATGTCTATGTTAGTAACAACACATGTCTATGGAAGGGTATTTAGGTAAAAATTACATCATTCGTGGTGAATATTTACATTATGACTGATGCTTATTCTAATTTGCTTCATGACAATTCCAACATGCTTGTTGTCTATTCGTTTATACTTGATGATTGCTGCAACATTACATCATTAATGATGAATATTTACATTATACGTGATGTTTATTCTAACATGCTTCATAACAGTTTCAACATGCTTGTTTTCTATCGGTTATACTTGATGATTGTTGCAAAATGCTTGGTGACTATCCAATGTGTGTGTGTGTTCATTATTTCTGAGACCAGTCATAATCGGTTTTGCCAGTAAGCGTCATTTACAACGGCAGTTTGCAACAGGCAGTAAGCAGAATGCAACTAAGCAGAATGCAAGTTACTAAATTATGACAACAGGTTGCGCGCGTTTACTTTCCGTATGTTGAATAAATTACTTTTCGGAAAAAAAGCGAAAACATCCGAATCATTTTGACTAGTAAACTGAATAAGCTGAATTAGTTCCATTTGTTTAATAATCTCCATTAAACTAAACACGTTTATTATTGCCATGAAGACCAGTAGGACTACACAATAATTGACTGCCTTGAATGTTTTTGATATTTGTAAGATGCAATTCGCACTAAAGAAATTATACATGTATTTTATTCAGGACAAAACGGAGCTGATGTGTTGGAAGTGTGGCCCTTCCCTAGTCCAAATAATTACAGTAGACGTAATCTACCGATGTGCATTGCATATCGACCTCATATTTATAAAGTAGCCCAAACCCCCATTGCCACAGACCTGTGCGTGAAACTTTCAAAGTTCTCTAGTCTGTTT
This sequence comes from Dreissena polymorpha, assembly GCF_020536995.1. Taxonomy (NCBI): domain Eukaryota; kingdom Metazoa; phylum Mollusca; class Bivalvia; order Myida; family Dreissenidae; genus Dreissena; species Dreissena polymorpha. The sequence continues at coordinate 14,254,588 of NC_068361.1, forward strand.
ACAAGGCTATAATTACAATGTCTATAAACATATATTTATCATTTTATGACTATATAATGTCTGTGGTATAAAGAGAAACCTGAAAGTTACAAGTACTCGTGTCTAGTACTGTACAACTAGTGTACTCCTCTTTGAGAAAAAAAACTACTTCTACTACATGTATTAAAATATCATAAAACATAATTTTCAACCAAGTTGGAAACAATTAATAAATAAATGTCATATGAACAGGTCTGTCATGAACGTTGACGTCGCTCTTGGTTACCTGAAAAATTCCCACGCCCGGATTTCAACCTTCATTGTTTACAATCAATTAAGTGCATAAGTACTTGAATTTGTATAGCGTTTTTTAAAGGTGTATGTCCAGCCACAGGTGGTTAGCGTGAGGCTATGATAATAATAAGTAAAAACATCTTTTGGAATGATAAGTAATCAGAAGTATAAGTATAAGTATAAGTGATATTAACGTGCGATATATAACAATTCATGAGATACTTTGTGTTCTGCAATATATTATTCATCAGTATGCTATCTTGAAGTATTTCATGTTGCTGTGTGTGGTCACCTGCCATAGGCGAAAATTTTATATTATGACATATTTTTTTAACAACTTCGAGTTGCTAACCAATCTCTTTTATTATACAACTTTTCCAAAACATTTTTTTCTCGGGATAGCATTGTTTATACTTGCAATCAGGCAAACAAGTGTTGTTTTTTTCATTACAAGTACACAAATCTAGTCAGACAACTTTCTTTTTCGTTTTGCTATACACATGTAATCCCACTTTATGCTATAACTCTTCAAAATCGCTTCGCAATACATATGCTAATAAGTTAAATTCAATTTCAATAGTATAATCGAATAAACAATTTGGTCAAAATAATAAGCTGGAATATAAATAAAGTCGGCACCAAGAATTATGGTCGGGTAAGTGCTTAACAAACAAACAAAACAAATCTTAGTATACGTCTTCTATTGGTTCTACAATCAGCCGTGTACGGTTCAATACTTTGCGTTGTTCTCAATAATGATTGAATAAAAGAAAACAAAACATACTTGTGATAATGTTTTGAAATACAAAGGTACCGGCGTATGCTTCTAACAATCTGTGGTAATTAAGCCATACAGTTGTCATCTGCAATACACCAGATGTGTTTATTATTTCACAGAAAATGACGATCGTGTGGCAGCATTCGGAATCCTTCGCCGACACGAATCTTAAGATGCTTGATGATGGGTATTTGTGTGACGTCATATTAGCTGCCGGAAACGACCACAATCGTCTGAAATGTCACAAATTTATTCTGCAGTCGCAGTCCGGTGTTTCACGCCATGTTTTGCGGCGCACTTGCTGAGTCAAGTAACGTCATCAACATACCGGATATCGAAGAGCCTATACTGAGGATTCTAGTGAGGTAATCGATTTCAAACGGCCAAAGGACTTTATATTTGTTGTGAACAATTAAGATATTCTAGTGTACAGGGAAAATAATTCTAACATTCTATGTGACGACATTTAATTATTTTCGAAAAACTGCTTGTACAAATTTTCAAGAAACAAGGTTAGATGAAAGGTTAGAAAACAATCATCTTAGCTTATGTGATTATTTAGACAAAAGTCATCGTTCTATGATTTCAGGATAAAGTATTTTACGCAACCAAGTTAAATAAAACAACACACCAAATGTGTTTCGTTATTTTACACATTTTGACATTTCAAGTATTTGAACAAATGTGAGTTGTATGTGTACTTATTTGATTAACTTTGTTCAACATAAATAAAAAAGCTTTTTCTTAACTTGTTAAGCCAGTTAAACTAAAACGTAGATATATTAATATAATAATGATAATATATTTACGCATGTAAAAGCCACGGAAAATGTTTATTTCGATTTCTTGCACCAGTTCGCACATGGTTGGTTATTAAACATTTTGGCAGATTTTGATAAATAGGGATTTGAAACACATACAGGGAAAAGATAACACAGTAGGAAATTGCCAGAATTGTTTTCTTGATTAAAAGAAGATGTGTGGCATTCAGGTATGCAATGCTTACACGATATGGGCCTCTGTAACATTGAAATCAGCCGGGAATGTGTTTCAAAACCTTAATTCTTCAAATGAAATGAAAACTTGATTATTTAACATCAAACTTTTTAAAAATGTAAAATAAACATGTGATATCCTGTGAACCTTTTGTAAGTTCTGAGAAATCGAAATAAAAATGCGTTTAAAAAAATATAATATATTATGGATCTATTATGATAATTGATCACTTGATGTCTGTGTTAAAATAAACGTGCTTTTGTGATATGTAATATATGTTTTATTTTAATTTGGTATTTATACAGCGGCAAAGTAGACCTAACCGCGGACATTGTCATGCCTTTGATGTACGCTGCGAATAAATACGATATTTCTGGATTGGAAACCACTTGTGTGAGATATTCTTGAAAGGAAGAATCGATCCAAATAATGTATGTATAATCTTGGATCAGGCCATACGTTTTGACTACCAGGGTCTAAAAGAACAGTGCTTAGACTTCATAAAAAATAAATCGAAATGCGTTTTAGAATCTGACGTATTTCTTGAAATGTCAGTGGAGGGACTAAAAGAGGTTTCAGAAATGAACAGAATGTTGTGCAGTGAAAGTGAAGTGTACCTAGCATGCAAACGATGGGCTTCAAAGAGGATTGAATCCACTGGAAAACAGGCGAAAGGAGAAGAAATTCGGAATAAACTGGGAGACGGGATTATCAACCGTATCAGATTCCCAATCATGACTTCAGAAGAGTGACAACCAAACCATACCTATTTGTCAGAAGTTTGAGTGTGAATAAGGGTGCCGGTATGAACTTGAGTTTTGTTCGTATGGCAAATGGTCTCACTTTTACAGTTTCGACTGAATGTGCAATCCTGTTTCAAGATGGTCTGCGGAATGCGTACTTGAGATTCGGGAGGGTAATAGAATAATACATTCACAAACCGTTCAGCTGTGTCACAATCCTGGACTGCAACACAAACTTGGCCATCTTGACAAACCTTTTCATCTCATAGGTATGCATGAATATTCAATATGCAAACAACTAGAGCGAGACTTTATCGATGCACTTCAGGTTTAGAGCAAAAAAGCATTCATAATGTGACATTGACGTTGTTCAACTCGAGGTACAAAACAAGTAATGTCGGAGCAAGTGATAATGGAACTATTGACTGCGAGCAGTTTTACGGGTTTGAATTGTCAATAAATACATTTGAGTAACATGTAAGCCTTATTAATTGTATTCATATATTTGAACACATATTTGAAAGTTACCGAAATATATATGCATCAAAGTCTACCAGTTATTGACCTTTTTCATTCACTTCTGTATAGAGCGTTCCGTCAGTGCAACGAACACGTGGAAAAAGTAAACGCAGATAAGACTCTTACGACGACACTTCATTTTAAGGAGTACAAACACTGCCAGTGTTTTGAACGTAAAGACAAAATAATTACTGAAATAATATTTAGTTAAAAATATGCCATACTACAATATTTATAACTGTACACCGTTTTGTATACATTCCAAGAAATTGTAATATTGCAAAACGGTTTAATTCATACGCTTGTGTTGCCAGTCAACATTATATAACTCTTCCAGAAAATATTGTAATGACACATTATTATATGTAATATGTGATATTATATATATATACAATCACGACAATATACTAACGTTTTGTTTTAATTATATTTTGTATCATGCAGTTGTGAACAATTAAAGTAAACAACACATTTGTCATGTTTCACCGGGTATTCAATCTGAGATTCACTACCTCCAGAACTATTGTCATGTCCGGATATTTGTATTAAATTATCAATTCTGGAAATAAACAGGCATGAACTTCAGATGTTTTACTTTGTATGAAACCTTCATGTATGCATACTTTTTTGGAATATAAGGCTATTATAAGTATGATATTAATTTATTGGCTTCATTTAATGTTTATGTATTGCCAATTGCAATGACATGAGTATAGTGTTTGCATAATAATACCTACGGTTGACATTTATCTAAAGAGTTGCCACTAATTTGAACTAATTGAATAAACAATAGTAGACTTAGGTCGTTTGACAGTAACGATAAAATGTCTGAAAACTGCATAATAATATAAATGCATATTAAACTTAGGTAGGAACCATTGTTTGTATAACACACATGGGATAATACATTAATTTATCTCAATTTATGACAATATGTAATTTTTCTTACGAATAAATAACGATCACTGTGTATTTGCAAATGCATTTAGTGTGTATTTTATTGAATTTTGTTTGACAAAAAATAAATGTACGCCCTACGAACGACATATATAGCAGCAACATTAAGAAAGTTTGGTGCATTTTAGGATTTACAAAATGCGATGTTGCAGGTTTTTATCAAAATACTTAATTCCACATACAGTCCTTTTACATGGTTGTGTATTTCTTTTATAAGCAGGTGACCGTCTTTTATTTGTGAAAAATTATTCATAATTAATAGCTTATGATGAAAACAAAACGTGACCTTGAGCGCGAGTGTTTAATTGAGTGTGATCATCACAGGACTGCATAGACCATGTGGAACAGGCTTCTTAATTACAATGTCAAATTTGCGTATCCAAAGCCACACACATATCTGAACATTAAGTCACATATAAATGAGATAAATATTTTGAACGATTGAACGATTGAACAAAGGTCAAATATTAAGTAAGTCTAATATATAGAAATGTACATTTATTAATAAACACTTGATAGCAATCATTTTATAACATGTTATGAGCTGATTAATAGTAGTCATTTTGTCCGTATGCATATACAAGCTTAAGAATTCCCTTTAATTCAGTGCTTTTACATGAGTGTTTACATGTCATGCCATGTACTGGTCTATTTCAAGTGAATTGGAATAGCGGTACAACGAAAAGTCAATGGTGATACGGATTCGTTTTGGGTATCGCATCTGTCTTGGTATAGCATTTTCTAGATTTGGAACCAGTGTGTATGTGTGTCTTTATACTACTCAGCTGTCCTTAAGCACATATGGAATATTTTTCTTCGATTACGAACATTTAATTAATGGCCCCGCCCTTATAGTTTGAGCGTATTTATATTTATATTTATTATCTCAAAAATCTAACACATCATAACATGTGTGTTAAAGTAAACCGAAAATACACGTTTCTTCTTTGGTAATACAATTTTTGCAATATTTTATTATAATGCAAGACTATACGTGTCAATAAAAAAGGCTGTTGAAAACGAGTCTATTAATAATGTAATACTATTGTCAAATAAATGCAGGTTGGAGTCAGGTGTGAATATTTTATCGAAAATGTGAGAACAGTCATGATTGCAAACCTCGTAACATCAAGGCAAAACAGATATCTATTACGACTTGTAAATAGTTCATCGCCAGTCTTAACCATACTATAATAGACATATCAGATGTTCATATAAAAGTAAGTGATAATACAGAATTTAGTATTTTACATGCTATAAAACATAATACATTACGGTATTTGGGAACCACAGATACCGGTAATCGCATTTTTACAAAGTATTTATGCGACAGTTTTGACATCAGCTATTATGCTGTTAACATTTATGCAAAATGAACTAAATACATATTGGGTAATTTTAAGTATACAATTCGTGTTATTATGCTATTGAATAGAAGGAAATAGCCACTATAAATTGCGTGGGTTATATAAGGCAGCATATTGTATAATCAAACATGGCTGGTACGCATATATATAAACATTTTTAGTTCCGTAAAACAAATATGATCTAGCAAATAACATAAGGATATGCATACATATGGATCATTATGTTTATAATATTCAAACATATACTAAATAATTATACACATTTGATATAAAATATTATATAAATACCATTAAACAAACAATTGCACAAACGAGCATGCACTAGAACTCGCGGAACATGACAAGCAGATGGTCGTTTTTGTGTTCGGAGCAACATTCAATGTGGACTTTCTGATCAACAGGGTTTCTCGAACAAAAACAGATGACTTAATTGCTTCTTCTTTTTTACATATTCTCATTAGACTTTGGAATGCAAAAAACTGATGGTCGCTGGAAATAATAAGGTTGTATGTATTTTTCCTGATATCGTTATAACAAGGCATATTAACATAGAATGATATATGTCCTTAATATCAAGTGAGCTACATCAACTGCAATATATTCTTACCTAGCAATGCAATTAGTACTGAACCTACCGGCTTGGACTCTTTATGGATAACTAGACATTCTTAATATACGGAAGTAAAATCTGAGAGTTTAAGGTAGGACATCTAGATGTTTCTCATATTCAAACGTTATTTGTAACGATTTTCAAGCGAGTGTAACCAATATTGTTTAAAAAAATAAATATGACTCTGCATTTAAATTCGGCCAAGAATGCGTTTCTGTTAACATACTGATAATTATCGAACAAGATTTTTTTCAATTGTTCAATAATTTCTCTTCCCGTTAATACAGTCTTTGAGAGCCTCGTTATAAACAACATTAAATATAATATTATCGCTGTCTTTGATTTTAAACTAATATTTAATTATTCTTATGTGTATACGGATATATGGAGGATATTTGCCCAGCTCACCATAGACTGCATGCAGCCGAACACGTATTGCTGTTTACCCGCGAAATACTTCTTTTTATAAGTTTACAAGTGATATATGGACAATACGTTACACACAAATAAAGTTAAATACTTATACAAAATGTGACCATCCTTGTGGATCGGTCAATGCCAGGCATTTGGTCTTAAATCGGTTAAAAGGCGCGCCTTACTTTATTCTAACCTTAGACTTGATGAAAAAACACAAGCGATGTCTTGTCCATGTTTTGCATGCGCTTAACAAATGGTGCGACACATTTTACACATATATCATTAAGTTAATATAGATTGTATGCATTATAATCAAACGAGAAGAACAACACTCTTGACTAACGCGATGGGGAAAATATATTCGTGTATATGTAAAATCATAAATCGAAATCGGAATTCTTATAAACTGTTTGTAACGCATTGCATTGGTAAATTCGCCAATACTTGAAATACTAACATATCGTTTGAAATACGCGTTTGATTACTAAAGTGATGCAATTAAAGCATGGTAGCTTTTGCTGCTACAGGTTCCAGGTTTCATCCATGCGAAAGGCAAACGTTTGATTTAGTATTTTTCTTTCTTGTTTTAATTATTGTTTCAAAACTCCTCCAAATATTATAATTGTATTAGTAAATTAATATAAATGCCTTTGAGAATTTACGGAAGTAAGTAAAGAAAGCCCTTTAAATGCCAGAGACAAATAGCCTATACAATACGGAATCACACATCAATACAATCCTATATGTAAACAATTATCAAAACCGGATGCGGAACGGTCTGTGCATATAATGAGCACTAATGCTAACGTCCGCTGAACGTATGCATTATGCGATTAGATGTTTTCAGAGATTGAAATTAATTTAAAACATTAACGCAAACTACACATGTGTGGAATTTCGAGAAACACGTCGCTTTTCTATTTGCAGTTATTAATAATGTACTTTATGTGAACAGGAAAAACATCGTACGCCACTGATAAGGCGTCATGTCAATTACTTGTAAATGAAAATCTACGGTGGAACTTTTTCGCATTATAATTATTATTAATATGTATTATTGTTACAGTTACATGTAAGTTGTGTCAATACCATCAGTGAATTCGTAGAAATATGGGATATTACGTAACCGAATGCATTGATGGTGTGTACATCACAATTTAGGCAAGAAAAGATTTTTCAGATACCAAATAGACAATTTTATGTGTTAAGTTTATTTTTGATAAATTGATGCAGTTGTTTTTTACTAACAATATAATATCACCACTATTGAATGTCCATACTCTATGAGCTGTTAGTTTGTTAGTTTCCATTTTTATTTAATGTCATTAAGGCTCTATAAAGGTGACAAATCCAATTATTATGCATATCAACTGGTCAAATTTTTACCGGATTTCAGTTACTCTTGCATAAACACTGCTGATAACACAGCTTAGGTAGAACGTTGCCAAGAATTATGGAAGATATACCCGTTTCATAATTGGTAAAAAATGTTTACATTTTTGCAACTAACGTGATGTGTAGCCTCAGAGCGGTGACATATGCTAAAATAGCCGAAAGAAAATTCAATTTTAATTCTATTTTAAACAACTTTTTTTACCAGCAGAGAGTAATTTATTAGTTCACTACAAACGTTTTAACCATTTAGAAGAGAACTTCTTTGTGAGTAATACCGGAAAACGTTAAAAAGCATCGATATATTTTTGGTGACCGGAGTCACTTTCACTTTCACTTTCCCGAGTAAACAGCGATGTAAATAAACGGTTTGTTTGTAAACACAATTGACTTGGAGGACACTTTATTTTGAGCTCAAAACAAGTTGTATTGCTCATTTTTTTATTGTAATGTCCAATAGCATATATATATATATATATATATATATATATATATATATATTATTTTTTGATAACCTTTATAAATAAAATATGAAAATAATATTTAAAAATCGGTAAATAATTACGGATCTTCACCTTTATAGAGCCTTTAATATAAAAAAAATCCAAATAGTGCATTATACCCTCTTAAATACATGCATCAAGTCTTATATTATTGTGTCACCTTAGACCCCTAGAGAGCACAGTCACCCACGGTTTATTAGATTACAATCAGTAACACAGTAACTGATAAGCTGAAGGACACACTCCGCACAAATATATTATTATCTCCAGGTCAAACAATCTTGAGATTTGTGGGTTTTTTATTAATTTTAAATGAATACGAAATAAGTTGTTTTTTTTATTGAGGAAACCAAGTATTATAATAATTGTTTTAAACAATGTGTTGGCATGGTAAATCTATCAGTTGTATTTGATTTAATTATTGAGAATGATGGGCTAATGAATCTGCAGATTAATTTCACAAAGACAATACTATCAGTTTTATATACATATTTTTATTTGTTTGTAATACTACTGGCAATCTTCTTAGTTTTTATCTACAAATCCTTACTTTTTGTTTATTCCTTTACCCCTTAGATACGTATTTTGACGCATGTGTAGTCCCTTAGAAAGTTATATTTAATTCAAGACCTTTCTTACTAGATCCAAGTTTTAAAGGCTTCATTTCCAACCCTTAGATACTGATGAGCAGCAAACAACATAAAACCTGAACAGCCTGCGTGTTATTCACAGGCTGTTCTGAATTTATGCTGTTTGCACATAGCCACTTCCACTTTGCTTTTGTGTGGGAAAGGGTTAAACAAGTGTAATATTTTTATGCTTCCCGAAATAAAATTTCGGCGGAGCATATAGTGGCCAGTTTGTCCTTCCTTCCTTCCTTCCTTTCTTCTTTCCGTCACACTTTTGTTACGGTTTCCCATAGCGCCTTTAATACTTTACCGATATCTTTCATATTTGGCATGTAGGTACATTGCATGGACCTCTACCTTTTGATGAGGTTTGAGGTCACTGGGTTCAAGGTCAAGGTCACCAAGGCTTATAATAGATTTTCTGTCACGCTTTTGTTACAGTTTCTTACAGGGCCTTCACTACTTTACTGATCTCTTTCATATTTGGCATGTAGGTACCTTGCATGGACCTCTACCTTTTGATGAGGTTTGAGGTCACTGGGTTCAAGGTAAAGGTCACCGAGGCTAATAATAGATTTTCCGTCACACTTTTGTTACAGTTTCTCATAGGGCCTTCACTACTTTACCGATCTCTTTTATATTTGGCATTTAGGTACCTTGCATGGACCTCTACCTTTTGATGAGGTTTGAGGTCATTGGGTTAAAGGTCAAGGTCACCGAGGCTAATAATATATTTTTCCGTCACACTTTTGTTACAGTTTTTCATAGCGCCTTCAATATTTTACTGATCTCTTACATATTTGGCATGTAGGTACCTTACATAGACTTCTACCTTTTGATGACGCTTGATGTCATTTGGGGTCAAGGTCACCGAGGCTAATACTAGATTTGTTTAGGTGGTTATTAACACATAGATTGACAAAGCGCATCATCGGGGAGCATCCGTCGTTTTCAACGATACTTGTTGTTAGGAGTTTACTAAGGGGTTATAATGCTAGGGTCAAAAATTGATTGAAAAAGTACCAAACAAATATTTGTGCAAATGGGGTGTCACTGGGCCAAATGTTGTACTGCTCATTTGACACTTTAGAGTAAAACTTGTTGTTCAATGTCATAAGTTGGCAGTCATTTAGTCCAGCCCAAAAAAGGGACCTTTTACACAATTCAATATTCAGACTCATACTTTAAGATTCAATGTGACATACTTTCAATTTATTTAAGGGCTTCTTAATGCTCACACCTCACATCAAAGATGATAAACAGTCTCTGGAAAACCACAATGACATTTCGATCAGGTAACATTCATTTTAATTTGTTCCCAGCATTTCATAAGCATTTTTTATATTGACCATTAAATTGTTCATCATCATCCATAAATAAACATTTAAAATGTATTTACAATTTGTTTTGAACATTCTCTCCAAATGCTTTGTGACACTATTTCCAATATTCTATCAGAAATTGTGTTTTTGTTTTGTCTCTTTTTAATTCACCCTAGGGTGTGATGAAGATACAAAAAAGTATGTCAATGGAAGCTCTGATTTTCTCATTAATTATTTCAAGATAAAAGAGTTGTACATTTCATGCAAATTAAATATGCTTCAAAACATTAAGGGTATTGCATATGCTTGATTATAGTTTCTTTGTGTCTCACATCACTGAAGCACAGGTTGCTATCTACTGTTGTGCAAATGCCAAATTTTCTCTCTAACTTTTATTTTTACGTGAAGTATTTAGTACAAATACCATTTCATAATAATTTGATGAGTTGATAAAACTTTTTACCTGAAAAATGGGGTTATATTATCAAGTTGCCAGTAGCAGACATGGGGAAATCATAATTGTTAATCTGTAATCATCATGATTATTAATTGATTACTTTTTTTCATTAATCATGGATTGATCATTAATTATAGCTTTTGTATTACTTAAATAATAATTGTATAGATTACCTCTACAAGAGGTCATTACTCATTATTATTTTATGATTATGATCACTGTTGACCAAAAAGCAGATTCAATTTCAATTCATGAAGACAAATGACACATTAACAACAGCAGATACTTGCCAACTTATCATGTAGTTAATTACTCAAGTGGTGTAGATCTCTGATAGATCTCGGCCCGAGGGGTATTTCAAGGGATTAAGTCTGAACAATAGTTCTTATTTTGAACTTGCCTACAACTGGTTTTTCCGCTAATTTACATGAGGTACAAATAAAATTGACCTAGATCCACGGGAATGCGTATTGTTATTCCCCCCACAGGTGAAAATGGAGGGAACTTATGGTTTTCGCCCTGTCAGTCAGTCAGTCAGTCACACTTTTCTGGATCCTGTGATAACTTTAAAAGTTCTTCGTATTTTTTCATTAAACTTGAAAATATGGATAGATGGCAATATGGAGATTATGCACGTCATTTCATTTTGTTCCTACGTCAAGAATTCTGGTTGCTATGGCAACAAATAAATTAGAAATATTGCTGAAAATAGTGGATCCTGCGATTATTTTAAAAGTTCTACATATTTTTTCGTGAAACTTGAAACATGGATAGAAGGCAACACGGAGATTATGCATGTCAATTCATTGTGTTCCAATGTCAATAATTATGATTGGTATGGCAACAAATAGACTAGAAATATTGCTGAAAATGGTGGAGTTTCATCGGTATTGGACTTATAGTGCTTGGAAATAGTCTTGTTCAAACTAAGAAAGTACGGTACCAGAATATTCATGTGACACTAGGGTCATAATGGTAAAAAGTTTATTGTACCTAACGATTAGTGGAGTTCCGAATACAGTCTTTTGCATTGATGATCTGCATTTATGCAAACAATAAGTGTTGGAACTTAATTAGGTGTGGGGACAGTTAAGTGATCAGTCAAATAATTGATTTCATGAGAAATTTAGTGAACCATGTTAACCCATGTATACAAGTTACTTTGTGAAAAAGCAATTCATGCATCTTCTGCACCAGAGGAGAGACTCTGGCATTTTCTTTTCTTCCTGATAGAAGTTGAATGAGTGACCGCACTTTTCAAATGCCCATGAACATCAAATGCAATAATCATGCAGTACGATTCATCTTTCTTTTTTGTGCAAATTAATAGGATAAGAATTAAGGGTGTCACGGTACTCTGTGGGACGGTATATCGTAATAGTCTCCCCTCAGTACGGTGTACGATACTCCTCCGAGTGCGTATGGTACCGTGCGGCATTTTTCATATGCGCCAACGCGCCAAGTAAATTTTTGATGTTTGGATGTTGTAACAATACGCGGCAAGAAAGATTCCATTGGCGCAATCAATAAAATATATGGCACAGTAATTGGGTCAATGTTAACGGAAATTCTCCCAATATCATCTCATATCACATGACAAATTGTGTAATCATGAATTTAAAATAAAATTACATTTTTTACAAATTAAAGAAATGATGTATGTAGAGGTCTTTAAATAAAATTGAAAAATGGTTTGAAATAGTTTGTATGTTGTTTCCATCTGACAATACGTATCCGGGTACGTATAACTATTGTATCGTACACACTGTACCGCGATACGTATAGTATCGTAAGGGGAGCGTATCGTGACACCCTTAATAAGAATAGGATTTTTTCATAGATAAACAGTGGTTGATAAAGGGTCTAGAAGCTCAAATATTATTAAATGCATAAATTAATACATTTGTAATCAATTTGATCACTTTGGTTGAGATTACCAATTAATAATATATCAATAAAAAACACCATTAATCATGTTAAAAAATAAGTTAAAATCATTAATTTCATTGATTTTTTTCGAGTAATTGACCACATGTCTGCCCAGTTGCAACTGGGAGTAACATTCTTTTGTGACATAGACATTTTGCTTCACTTCATCAAAAAAGCTATCACACTGCAGTTTTTAAATTAACTGATAAGATAAGCTATTGGGGGACATCACCTACCCCAGTAGACAGATTATCTCCAGAGCCAATTAAAAATGCAGGTTTTGTTTTTTGCTATAATTAGCACATGCTTAACAGTTACCTGTATATGTTTCAATTGTACTTTCTCGTGGAAGCTGTCTAAGCCAGCTTTTCATCTTACCTGACCTTTGTAAGACAGACTGTCCAATAAAATTTCCTGCGGCTAGACACAAATAAAGACACTTCATTTATACCATTGGCTGATTTGAGCGATATATATATATATATATATATATATATATATATATATATATATATATATATATATATATATATATATATATGGTATGTCAATAAAAGATTCTTATTGTGTTTTTAACAATATCATGAAAAATATTATTTTTGATTATTTTAACAAGAATTATTCAACCATATTGACATTGCCAAATGTGTGGGGAATGCTTGCAAAAAAATAATAATGTTATAATATATTCTACATTTTGGGAAGTAATTTTAATAATTGGCAGATGCATGAATAAGAGCAAATGGCAATATAACTGAAAGAATGACAAGTGTTATGGCTGGTATTTCAATGGAAATAAAGCTCAAATTCCACCTGTGAATGTTAATAACAGTAAAGTAATTTTCAGTATAATATGATAATGTTTCATAAGTATTGATTTTTTAAACATTGAACAACTGGATTCATTTTAAGTGCACACAGAGATGGATTTCTCCTTTTTTAACTGTCCCTAATATCCATAAAAAACACCCAAGAAAGATGTCAAATTGATACCAGTTACTAATGTTGTGAAATATTTCATACAGAACTGCCAATTTTGTCATCTGGTTTATGGGCATATGGGTGTTGAAATGCGCTTTATCAGTTGATATATCTCAAATTTATAATGGCAGACACAGTATGGTGCCTGATAAGATTAGCCCTCCCCAATTAAATCAACTTTTTATAACAATTTAAACATTTATAATTTGACTTCATTCTCATTCACAATCTTACTTTGTGTAAATTTGTATAAATAATGGTTTGTTTATTTTGTGTAGTTAAAATTATCGAAGAATGTGCTTAATTAAAAAAGTGCTTCAGTTTTATAAGTTAAAGTAACAATCATGCTCAAAAATATCAAATATTTCGTTAAATAAAGCTAACCCATAAAAAATCAATGTTCCTTTTAGCAAAATGCAAAATTTCAACGTTAGATGTTGTCTGGTAGAATTGATTTAACGAGATACAAAATGCTCGTTTTTATTTTTTTGTGGCCACAAGTAATTCCATTTATATCTCCCGTGAAATATCCGAACATTTACGGGCGAACACGAAATTGGATACGGTAAGCGTCGGAAGCATGACGTAGCTCTCATGAATAATCAGTCTGTGAAATAAAAATGAATTCTGGGTAACTGGAACTTAGTGAATGCGAAAATGGCTTGTACAAATTATGCAAATGAACGCAACCCCAATGAATCCGATCCTGACTCGAAAGTGAAAGTAGATTACATCGTGGAACGACATTTAGATATTTAGATGCTTAAAACTTGCCGAATGCTTGTAATATAACGTTTTTACATCAATGTTACTTGTTTTTAGGGTCTTCCTATTGTAATTAACCATGGTATGGTACTTCTTGTTGTCAAATGTTTTTATATAGCATAATACAGTTGCCGTATGTATTGGTGAGCGTGATAGTGACTTTAAGGAAAGTTTTAATAAATACATCATTTAATATATGATATAATTATAAATTTAGTTTTGATACAAGAGTCATTTAATAATTAAGATAAGAATTTAATTAATAATTTAATTTTAATCCATTGATCAAGGAATATTAAATCTAAGAATTTAATTTAATACAGGTTCTTTTTTATCAATTTATAATATAGGAAGGTAATTTAATAAGATGTCTTAGCTCAGGTAATATTAAATACCACACAATACCTGGAAATAAGACAGCATTTTGTCTTATTACCAGTTAATGTGTGGTGTAAATGGTGGATTGGTTGTTTATTGTCTTTCGGTGTTCATTTGCTGAAATATCACAATGAATTTATAAAAATGAAGCTCATTCTATTACAAGCAAAGGAATTTTGAAAATGGACGAGTTTTTAAGCTACACTATTCATGTAACACACATCAATCCTGTTTTAAAGGTAACTGGCTGTCAACTGCAGTAGTCTGTTATATATTATGGAGAAATTGCTATTATTACAATATGCAGTAACAAGTCAACTAAACAGCCTGAATGTTGTTGGGTTAAAATGGTTAAAATGCTGATAGAAAGAAAAAGAATTCACATGTGAAACATTATAAATTGCATGCTAATATGCCTTCTTTATAAATTCCATTAGGGCTTTATATTTTATGCCCCCGGTAGGGTGGCATATAGCAGTTGAACTGTCTGTCAGTATGTCAGTCTGTCCGTCCATCCGAAAAAAACACTTTAACGTTGGCCATAACTTTTGCAATATTGAAGATAGCAACTTGATATTTGGCATGCATGTGTATCTCATGAATACGCACATTTTGAGTGGTGGAAGTTCAAGGTCAAGGTCATCCTTCAAGATCAAAGGTCAAATTGTGGCGCAGTAGGGGGCATTGTGTTTCTGATGAACACATCTCTTGTTTTATCTCAATTTAGATTAGCATATAATACATTTCATATTATTTGGTGTTCATCTGATATGCTCATTTGTTTTTTCAGTTTTGCCATGCCCAGGAGGGAGTGACTGAGTTATAAATATACTAAAACGTACGCGGGAAATTTAAAGCTTAATCGGTCGTTGTCGGCTATTTTTATGTCCCCCACTATAGTAGTGGGGGACATATTGTTTTTGCCCTGTCTATTGGTCTGTCTGTTGGTCTGTCTGTTTGCGCCAACTTAAACAATTTTCAATAACTTTTGCTATATTGAAGATAGCAACTTCATATTTGGCATGCTTGTGTATCTCATGAAGCTGCACATTTTGAGTGGTGAAAGGTTAAGGTCATCCTTTAAGGTCAGAGGTCAAATATATGTGGCCAAAATCGCTCATTTTATGAATACTTTTGCATTATTGAAGATAGCAACTTGATATTTGGCATGCATGTGTATCTCATGGAGCTGCACATTTTGAATGGTGAAAGGTCAAGGTCATCCTTCAAGGTCAGAGGTCAAATATATGAGGCCCAAATCGCTTATTTTATAAATACTTTTGCAATATTGAAGATAGCAATTTGATATTTGGCATGCATGTGTATCTCATGGAGCTGCACATTTTGAGTGGTGAAAGGTCAAGGTCAAGGTCATCCTTCAAGGTCAGAGGTCAAATATATGTGGCCCAAATCGCTTATTTTATGAATACTTTTGCAATATTGAAGATAGCAACTTGATATTTGGCATGCATGTGTATCTCATGGAGCTGCACATTTTGAGTGGTGAAAGGTCAAGGTCATCCTTCACAAGGTCAATGTCATCCTTCAAGGTCAAACGTCATATAGGGGGACTTTGTGTTTCACGAAGATAGCAACTTGATATTTGGCATGCATGTGTATCTCATGGAGCTGCACATTTTGAGTGGTGAAAGGTCAAGGTCATCCTTCACAAGGTCAAGGTCATCCTTCAAGGTCAAACGTCATATAGGGGGACATTGTGTTTCACAAACACATCTTGTTTTTAATTAAATATATTCACATTAATGTCAATTTTCTGTAAAATGGCCTCTACATTATCGAAACTCATACTCACAAAGCATGTTGAGGCAGTTTTTTTTAAATAGAAGTTTGTTTAAGATAATCGGTAGCGCGTTTTACGACATAGGATTTTAGGCGGGAATACAACTCGAGTACAGTCTAATATCGACCGGGTACGATTTAGTATATTTACCGTACCCGGGGTACATGTAAGTATACTTAAGAGTACCCGGGGTACACGTAAGTAGTACCCGAGTCGACAATGACCAATGGAGTCCATATTAAGGGATTGATTATGTCATGCCTGGGGTCGGGCAGCCTCCAGTACTTTGTCCGGAGTATTAGTCTTTAACTATATCACCTATTCACATGAAACTTCATATATGCATATATGGATAGATCTCACTGATGAGAAGTTCAGTGCACAAGAACTATAGCTATAGCCCCTTCATTACTTAATTTATCTCACTTTTTTATTGTCCGGGTCATAACGTTATTACAATAAGACCCATTTACATCAAACTTCGAACAAAGGTAGGTTGTGGTGTATAGAAGTGCAGCGTTCAACAATCATAAGTCGAGAACTCTGGCTTGCATATTTCACAATTCTATACCTTTGTTGGTTTCACATTTTTTCTTGGTTTCCTGTTTTCCTGAAACTACTAGTTCATGATTGAAAATTAAGTTTTTATTACATTTAGAAAGGAAATCATACTGCTTATATGGGTTATATCAAATATTTCAGTTGTGTGTGGTATTTTGTATTTTATACACAATAATGAAAAGTGATATAAGTCCTTGGTGTTATATGTCTGTTTGTTTAGAGGGAAAAAGACAGCACAGGAACTAACGTCTGGGATATCATATCCTTATCAGAAAACAAAACAGTTAATAACTGAAACTGCAAATATAACTCAAATGTATTTAAACATCATCGATTCTATTGGAGAAGTGGTGTTGTGTCCCATATTTGAAACTAGCCAGTACAGTATGTTTCAAGAAGACTCCCGCATGTCTCTGCTAATAACGCTACCAGTGCACGGTGTTGTTAAAGATAAAAAACAAACAACTACAATAACAAAACAATGAACCTAACACACTGCCCTATTGAGGCATTTTGTGTAAAAAAAAACAACTTGTGGAATGTAACCGGTACACTAAGGTACGACATTGCACCGAAAATGTTTGCAAGCTAAATTTCTAGGAAAAAAAACTCCAAAACTGTTACACGGGAATAAACAGCAAAAGAAATACAATTACGAATGACAATAAGTATGCTTCCAATGTTATTGTCTTTCTGGATTGTATTTATCATCACAGTAATGGATAAAAGCAACGTTTGGATTATCAAAAGGTAAATGAAATATATTTTCGAGAAAAGTCACTTTATATATACAGTGAGTGTTGCAAAATTATGGTCGGAACGTTTTATATTCATCTATACAGAAATATCGGGGTCTAATCTTTTACCAAAAGGACATTATATTCAACGTAAATTTTGGTACTGATTTAAGAAAACTTAAAAATTATTATTTGATTCCGACACCTTAAAAAGAATACATCAATTATTTATAAAGTTTGGTGTCTTTATACAATGTAATATATTGCTATGTGTATTTACTGTTAAATGAATTGTGATTCCTACCCCCCACCCCCGTAAAAGTCCCATTGGAGTTTTTTTTTAAATGGGAGTTAGACGGGGATCCCCCGTCAAACGCCCGTTGGGGTTTATTGAAAATGGGGGATTGACGGGGTCCCCCGTCAAACCTCCCACGGTTGTTTAATGGAAATGGGAGTTTCACGGGAGCTCCCGTAAAACTCCAACGTGGGAAGAAAATCTACAAACACTTTATTTTCTTATTTAAGTACTTATTTCTTACAATTATGACTTCAGCATGTGTATTTGTAAACATTTAAACAGAAAACAAAGCATTACATTTAAATTACATTTTTTGTAAAATATAGGTAAAATTCTCCCGTCTGGAAAAATCTCCCGTTGGAAAATTGCAATTCTTAACGGGGGAACCAAAACCCCGTTGGGATCCCATGGGGGATGGCAAATTTATCATCAAATAACTCTACTTTCTAAAAACATTTTAACTCTTTTTTTCAATTATATGTATGTACACAATGCCCCCTACAAATATGCAAAATTTCATAACAATTGTTCAATCAATAAAAAAAATAAGTTTGCAAATAATCTGGATTTGCAAACTTAATCTGGATACTGTTAATATCAATTTCCGAACATGAAGACAAAACAAAAAAGGACACGACACAGCAAAAGGCTCGTATCGTGGTAAGCAATTTTTACTAAATTAACTGGTAAAGGTGTGGCGCCATGTGCATCCGCAATTACCATGTTAACAATGGCTGAAGAGAGGGAATCAATATATGTTCTGTATGTTCTCAAAAGTCAATGCAATTTTGTCATTGTAGCAGACGTCTGTGTAAAAAGTACACAACAATAACACATAACAGTGTCTATGACTTTAAAGCATTCAGGGTTTTAATTCGGTGTAAGAATAAAAGCGGACGATCTGTTATAATTATGTAATAGTGAATTGTAATATTGCTCAGGGAAGTGAAATATGTTTTCTTGTGCAATATGTTGTCATCTGTCTAACGTGTGTTGAAAGACTGAAACTTTTTAATAAAAACCATAGATTTTGAGCGTAGGATTTGCTTTCGTTTTCTATTTTAAAATGAACCTTTTCTCCGAAAACCTCAAGGGAGCAATGTCGGTTAACCGATAAATTAAAAAAAATATCTTATAACACATCAGAGAATGTATTCGTGCGTTGCAAGGAAAACATCGATTTACGATTTTTGTCTTTTGCAATCGCCTCTTTTTGTACGCTATAGTTCCGAATATGGTCTTGGTCCTTTTGTTCGAAAAGGTTTAACACAGGACGGGTTTATGGAATCATTATTATAATAAATGGAAAGGGTACTGGATCTGCGTTTTTGTTAAGTTTCCTAAGCTCCCTATCAACATGCATCATTCATTTCATGCTATCCTGGCTCGACAAAACTACAATGTGGGCTGGGTCTAATTTTCAAATCACATTGTTGCCCCATTCGATACTTTAGTATGAAAGTAACCTTGGATCAAGGAACTAGTTTGGCACTTGGTTGTGTTTGTCACACAATTAGTGAGCTGTAAAGTTTGTTAAATTTTAGTCCATTCTACTAGAAAAAAATATCCCTATGGCTTACATGTTTTATTCAACATCCTGCCATCAAGTACGAAGCTGATCGTAGTACTAAGGATCCTCGTCATGCGAACGTCTTGCCAAATCAGGGGATAAGTCGTTGTTATAGTATTGGTAATGTTAGCGAGAAAACTCTTAACTTGAAGCAAACATTACGGATACAAGTAGATTTTCGATTGTTTGATATCGATTTTTGAAAAAAATATTGGCTTTACCACCTTGATCGGACTGAATGGTTTTGTGTGTTCTTCAGAAAGTATTTTCCAAACAAATCTGATGAAACAAATGATATCGTACTACCTTATTTACAATATGCTGTACACTTTTGCAATTTAGTTATCAATGTTTAATCAAAGCATAAATCAGCATATGTTGCCTCTTAGCGGGGATTTCGGTAATTCTTAACAAGCACATAAACCCGCGCCGGTACCGAAATCCCCGCTGTACAAACCTTCAAGTGTAAAAAAAAAATACTGATTTAGGTTTAAATAAAGGGAACAATAGTATTTTTGGCCACCAAAAAGCACTTCCGCGTCAACAAAACGATTGAAATTATGTCAGAAACCCAGCTTTTCATTGTATATATTGCAATACACCATCGGCCGCCGAGAGCGGAATACTGCGCTTGGCCGCTAAACAATGTGAATTGCATCAAATTAAATGTCAATTTTCGATTTTATTACAAAAATAAACACTGCCTTTTTATAAATATGTCAAGCACGTACACTTAACAAAAAAATCGATATATCTTTATGTAATGTAGAAAAGTAAAGCGCTTTATATATAACACTGTTTTATAATGTCTCTCTGGTTGAGAAAAAAAACTAAACAAAACCATGTAGAACATATAATATGTTTTCATAATTTAAAAAAAATATTTAATGATGCACGTGATGTTTTATAATTGATATAAGTTCACGTGTCATTGAACGAGTTAAGGGAGAGATGCGAATCAAATTACACATAATTAAAAACTGATACTATACTGTCAGCATGATTTATAAATTGTGTTCCATCGCGCCAATATATTCATTGTTCCATGAAATTGTATATAAAAGCAAAACGATTGAAATTATGTCAGAAATCCTGCTTTTCACATGAAATGATCTTTAACACTTTATTTATTCCAATCAGGTAAATAACAAATACAATAATAGGGGAAGTCTATACTGTGTATTAGAAACTTGTTGTGGTGATCCCTATCTTATCCGCTCAATACACATCCACCTGGCTACTGTACAGAAAAAATTAGATTTACTTCCAAAATAACTGATTTCATTAATTGCTAACTTGTTGTCTACATTTTAAATTAACAACGATAATGGATCAACATCACCGTTGCACAATTATTAAGTTCACAGTAATCTGTACTTTAAATAGAGATAGCCTAATTAAAGACGGTGCTAATAAAGAACAAAGCGTGAATGTGGATATTAAGAAATTAGATCCTTTTTTGCATGACACTGGCAGTATATCATTTTATCTTATATAAATAAGCCACATTTAAGACATGGATCAAATTAAAATAAGACACATTTGCATCTTTCATTTCTTATAAAAAAATAAGCACGCAGTCACATATAAATAAGATACATTGAAGACACAGAAAAAAATAAATAAGACACATTTGCATCTTTCACTAAATTTTCTTAAAGAAACATGT
The DNA here is from genome assembly GCF_020536995.1 of Dreissena polymorpha. Taxonomy (NCBI): domain Eukaryota; kingdom Metazoa; phylum Mollusca; class Bivalvia; order Myida; family Dreissenidae; genus Dreissena; species Dreissena polymorpha. The sequence goes on from NC_068361.1 coordinate 14,276,240, forward strand.
GAAACTGAAGAAAAACATTTATTACTGACACATTATTCTAAAAGTCGACTGAAAACTTAAGTTCAAAGAGGGATTTACAATTAAATAAGATCCATTTTCGCATGATGCTGGTTGTAGAGCAAGCAATATATTTCTTACTGACACATTATTCTAAAAGTCGACAGGCAACATAAATTCAAAGAGGGAACCACAATTAAATAAGATCAATTTTCGCATGATACTGGTTGTATAGCAAGTAGTCACATATTAATTACAGCTTGCATTAGTTGCAATAATTTTTTAAGTGCGCGTGCTTCTGAACGTTGCGTTAAGCGAGGGTGTTGTCATTTTGTTATTTTTATATTTTGGTATTATGTATGATTATTGCTTGTTTTGAATTTGAAATAAAAGCTTTCTGGCAAATAATCATCGTCTTAATTTTAATACAAATAATGAACATTTGACATACAAAATGTCCAATAACATACCGGCAATAACATTATATTTATGTTAATTTCTTTGCATGTTTATACCGAAATTATAGCCGACATCGGCAGTTAGGGAAATTTTGTGACACACTTTAACACATCAAACATGCATGATAGTTCTTTTTTCATATGATATTCCCCTGGTTGCTTACCGGTGTATTGGTGCAGTTGATAACCCCGCCGGGACTACAGTAGGGTGCTAATACACACGTGTATCGTGTTCAATACAATCGTCTTAATTTTAATACAAATAATGAACATTTGACATAAAAAATGTCCAATAACATATCGGCAATAACATTATATATATGTTAATTTCTTTGCATGTTTATACCGAAATTATAGCCGCCATCGGCAGTTAGGGAAATTTTGTGACACACTTTATCAAATCAAACATGCATGATAGTTCTTTTTTCATATGATATTCCCCTGGTTGCTTACCGGTGTATTGGTGCAGTTGATAACCCCGCCGGGACTACAGTAGGGTGCTAATACACACGTGTATCGTGTTCAATACCCGATCCATGCTACAACGTGTAAGAACGGGAATTTCGGTAATTCTACCTTTTTTAGCTTGCGCACTTCTAATGGGCACATATCCAAATATAATGTAATTAATTATTTTCCTAATCAGCATCATTTCACTAAACTACATGCAAATTTGTAGGTAGGCTTTCCATGTTAAAAAAAAATAAACCGATTTTTTCAAAACCACCCTCACGCTCGGCTTTTGTCCAGTTTATTTTCACCCCTGGGGTATATAAAAGATCCATAATTCATTCAAATTTCCAAATGTGGGCATACAGTTGGTGTGTACAGATGCAGCAAAGGTGTTTAAAGTTTAAACAAGATGAAATAAGTATTCTTTTACAGACATTTATTTTTTACAAATTTTAATCTATGGAATAGCGCCATGAAATGTAAGTGATTTCAGCCAAGTAAAAATTGGGTCGGTTAAAAACAAAGTGTCATAAAATTCAAAATAGTATCATTTAAGTTATATTATAAACTTTATAGAAACACTATATACAGCAAAAATACCAAAAAATAGACAGATTTACCGTTTACTTTTTGAAATAAAAATAAAAATGCAACATGCATCATTCGTATTTTCAGCAGTAAATTAATCAATTTAGCCATAACGTTGTTTTAATTTTAAAATTGGAGGATGTGCATACAATTTTCAACATATTTAACAATAAACATAGCTTTTGTGCTATATTAAATCAAATTACGTTAGAAAAGAAATAAAACGCGTCGCAAAAAGTATGCGATGTCGGCAGGAATCGAACCTGCGCGGGAAAATCTTTGAAGAAATCGCGAAATCGTATTTTTCAGATGATAATTGGATCAAAGTCAATATTTATAGTGAAAATAATGTAATCTAAATGAATAAGTTAAACATATATCAAAATTCGAAGTTTGAAAAAAATAAAATGCATCTCTCGGAAATAAGCGATCATTGAAGATCGGCA